>NC_068302.1:39602186-39864686 GCF_025860055.1 Xyrauchen texanus
TATGATGCCATGCAACGTTTCAAGGCCTTCTGCCTCCATGCATGCAGCTGGTTGTCAAGACCCAGCACATTCTGACCCAGCTTTTCTGAGATATTTCTAATTCCAACCTATGTTGACCATACATTGTGCACCCTCAATGCACATGAGAGGCGTTTGATGTCACTAAATGGAGACTGTGTGGAGACACTGACTGAATCCAGATCTATATGAACTCTGATGGTCTATTCTGTGTTGTTGCGAGAAAAGATAATGTGCTTTGGCTCTGTTCACCTGACTGAGGGCCAAACACCCAACATATTTCTGGCAGCTCTTCTGTCCAGCTCATGTCTCAGACTTAAACCCCTTGTCTTAATCTGTGTTATAGATCTATCCTTTCTATTCGTGTTTGGGGATTTCATTTGTAAAAGCATTCATTCACGTTGGCGGCTGCGGCTCAGTTGGTGGAGCGGGTCGGCCACTAATCGCAGGGTTGGCGGTTTGATTCCCGGCCCACATGACTCACATGCCGAAGTGTACTTGGGCAAGACACTGAACCCCAAGTTGCTCCCAATGGCAGGCTAGCGCCTTGCATGGCAGCTCTGCCGCCAATGGTGTGTGAATGTGTGTGTGAATGGGTGAATGAGATGCAGTGTAAAGCGCTTTGAATACCGTTAAGGTTAAAAAGGTGCTATATAAGTGCAGCACATTTACCATTCACACAAAAGCCCTCTTGCAAAAGCAAATAATTAGCATTGAAATGACTTCTGAACATTAATTGGTTTGATAGCCTTCACACTGGATTTCACAGATTTTAATCAGTGTCGGACTTCATTTTTGGCAATTATAGCTGTCTCTCTTAAAGAGAGCCCGACATGGCCCCAACCTGTCTAACCCCACATAGTGAGACCATGAAATCTACTTGTCTTCCAATCATGAGGATCTTTCAGGGGGTAAGGGTTTGGCTGGTTAATTTGGGCAATTAGCCCATTATTTGGATACACCATAATGCAGGCGAAAAGCATCTTTCTCCATTGATGAGAATTCAAAAGAGGCTGTGGATTCTAATGAAATAACATTTTTGTAAGCACCATACAGTAAAAATCTAAACATCTGAATTATGCAATTTTTAAAGAGATTTTTAAGGTGCCTTTTGTCATTTTTGTGCCACTAGTGTCACTAAATGGAATAGAAAAACATGACAGGCTTTTTATTCAAACAGGTGTTTTGTGCATCTTCCAATCTTCCATTGGTCTGGTTTGATTTATGAGTAAAATACAATTATTTTAATTATTATTATATTTTTTTCCTCAACAATTTGTAATGCCCAATTCCCAATTTGCTCTAAGTCCTCGTGGTGGCGTAGTGACTCGCCTCAATCCGAGTGGTGGAGGACGAATCTCAGTTGCCTCCGTGTCTGAGACCGTCAATCCGCGCCTCTTATCACGTGGCTTGTTGAGCGTGTTACCTTGGAGAGGCTTCACGCTATTCATCCATGCACAACTCACCACGTTTCCCACCGAGAGCGAGAACCACATTATAGCGGCCACGAGGAGATTACCCCATGTGACTCTAACCTCCCTAGCAACTGGGCCAATTTGGTTGCTTAGGAGACCTGGCTGGAGTCACTCAGCACACCCTGGATTCAAACTTGTGACTCCAGGTGTGATAGTCAGCATCTTTACTCACTGAGCTACACAAGCCCCCAAATTATTTGAAGGATCTTACATAGTGCAAACAAACAAATCATACATAGTGCAGCTATGTCTTACACAGTAGCTTTAAAATGTACATTTTAGGTATGACTGTGTGTTATTTATGTTGAAGAGCAAAATGTGTATTCCCAATGGCTTGAAAATGCTAGATGTCTTGAGTTTTAGGACTATGAACAGAAATGACTACAATAATGGACTGGTGAGGAAAACAATTATCTAAATAATGACGACAGAGTGTCAACTACAGATTCTTTCTCTCTCTTTCAGCTCTTGGAACAGGAAAAGCATGAGCTGCGACGTCGTTTGGAGAGTCGCGAGAGTGAGTGGGAAGGTCGGGTGGCAGAACTGGAGACAGATGTGCAACACCTGCAGGGGGAGCTGGATAGGCAGCAGGTGCAGCTGCGTGAGGCCGATCGCGACAAGAGTCGTGCAATCAGTGAACTGTCAGAACAGAACCACAGACTACTGGAGCAGCTCAGCAGGGTGAGTGACCTCTGACTGGAGATCTGGAGGAAGGCTGGTGCCACAGAAGTGGTTTGTAACAGGTCAGAGAGGTGTAAAACAACAGTTAGTGGAAGTGTTGGGTCAGTACTCAACTTTGGGACTTGCCGTTGCAGGGCAAAACCTTGCACTTTAGGGTGTGGGGATGTTTTGGGAACATGAAATAGTGGAATCTACAGCCTGCGCAGTCCTACAACCTTGATCTTTATTTGTTGCTGGTGGAATTTGTGTTTGTGACTTGAAAACAATGTTGCTGGAGAATGTAGTCTGTTCTTGTATCTCCTCTGGGAGAGTATGGTGTTAGCCAAGGGTGAAGGTTTGGTTTTAACACTGGTAGGGACATTTTTAAATCAATCAATCAATCAATCAATAAATCAATCAATCAATCAATCAATCCATCCATCAATCCATCCATCCATCCATTCATCCATCCATCCATCCATCCATTCATCCATCCATCCATCCATCCATCCATCCATCAATCCAGATGAACCAGCTTCACCAAACTGCCTTTATTAAGGATGCAAGCAGCATGAAAGTATAGCTCCTATCTACTTTAATGGGGAAAGACCGAAATCTCGAAAATGGTTGATCAAGATCAGCAATAAAATGTGTCAACAATGGTTTCATAAATTGTGCTTCTTTAGGTCAGATCACTGCAACTTTTTCAGGCTGGTCCAGCCGATGTGCATTCACATTCTAGAGTTGAGTTAGATACTGTCAGTATCTAAATGGTGATTGGCTCTTTTACATGTAAGGCGGGACTTCCTTTTCTACTAGAGGTAGTCCGATATATCGCTTTTACCGAGTTATTGGTACAGATAGTTGGTTTTTGGAACTTTTGGTGATGTCTAAAATCTGTGCCGATAGTTGCTGATAATTTTCTTTATTTTATTCCCTTGTTATTCTAGACTAGATCATTGTAAAACGTTGTAATGGAGTATGTCTCCGGCATTTCCGAGTCCCTGGTGTGTTTCAGTAAGGCGAGACTTCCTTTTCTACTAGAGGTAAACCAATGTATTAGTTTTACAGATTCATTTGCAAAGATAGTTGTTTTTTGTAACTATCGGTTATCAGCCAAAATCTTTACCGATATATTTCTTTATTTTATTCCCCCATTTTTCTAGAGCACTGTAGAACATTGTAATAGAGCAAAGTCTTCATCACTTCAAAATAAGAGTCCCTGGTGTGTTTCAGGTTTGTTTAGGCCAGATCACAGCAAAAAAACTAAAATTTTCAGGCTGGTCCAGCTAAAGCACATGCATGTTCTAGAGTTGACTAACTTGTCTGTATCCAAAAGGTGATTGGCTCTTTTACATGTAAGGTGGGACTTCCTTTTCTACTAGAGGTAGACGATGTATCGGTTTTATCAATAAATCTGTGCCGATAGTTGCTTGATATTTTTCTTTATTTTACTCTCCCATTATTCTAGAGCATTGAAAAACTATGTAACAGAGCAAAGTGTCCGTCATTTCAAAATAAGAGTCCCTGGTGTGTTTCAGGCTTGTTTATTTTTAAAAAGTCCCACGTTATGCAAAAAATCTTCATTTTTTCGGATTGTTATTGGGATTTTGATTACACATTTGTAATTGTATTTATTTTGGACTGTGCACTTAAAAACTATCATCCGATTAATCGTTATCTGTCTTTTCCACCACCTATCGTATTGGCAAAATCCACTAACGGACGACCTCTATTTTCTACACCCGCCATATTGAGTATTCAGTTTCTCCCATACATTTTAATGCAAGTGCTCTGTCTCTGGTTTCACCTACACTAAAATTGCCTGTTACAGATAATCAGTTGTTCTTGTTCAGAATATATATACGTGTGCTTCTCACACAGTCACATGCTAGGCTGTAACTGTTAATTGTCTTTAACTACTTTATTAAAATACATACAATGTACTTATTGTGTAAATACATGTTCATCTGCAAAAGTCTTACAAGATGTCACACATTCGCTGCAACTGAGGTTGAGGGACAGGTAGGTTTAGGGGAAGGGTTAGGTTTAGATTAGGGGTAAGGTTAACAATGTAACTACAGATGTAATTAAATGCAGATACTTGAAATGTAAGTATAATGTATTTAGTACATAGTAAGTAAATTTTATAAAATGCTTAAGTACAAGACACCTAATATTAAGTGGGTCCAAAAAGGAAATTATTTAGTTGTATGTATAATACATGACACAGAAACATATGATACCAGATTCGGTATTTCAATTACATTAAGTCAGAATTGTGCTAGAAATATTGGTAGGGATTATCCAGGAGTCTCATAACTTTGTATGGACATGTCCCTTTACTTTCTATACTCAATTTTATGCCAACATAAACCACATCACATCACATCACATCACTGTATGAACTAATTTTCTAAAACATCTATGTGCAAGAACAGCCCAGATGATCTTTCATGCAAAGGTATTCAAAGGCAGGTGAAAAACACATTCTTAATGCAATGAATAAATGCCATGGGGATAACACAGATGGTGTTCCCTCATCTACCGCAAACTCATCAAAATTACACTAGAACGCTCCGTTTTGACCATTCAATATTTAAACAGCTGTGCAGAGAAACATTATGCAACTTACCTGTTTCACGGTCCAGAAGAGTGACTTTGAAACTGCACAGGTGATACACAGCAATGCGGTTGTACCTGAAGAGAGATATTAAAAGCTAACCTTTTAGAAACACAAACTGTTAGTGCCTTTGGATGACTTGCGTAGGACTCTTAAGATAAACATGGATATTTTTTATCATGTGATTGTTGGAAACATTTGTCCAACTTGTCTGGTTGTTTTATACAGAGCTCCTTAGAGGACAGAGCCGGAATTATTGTTGTTTTTTTCTGAAATAGTTTTGAGTGCCCTCGCAATAAGTTTTAGATTCCTTCACAATATATTTACCATGGTTTTATATAGTAATGGTATAGTAAAATACAGTAACAGAGCCCCTAAGAGGACAGTTCAGGGATTTTAGTTTTTTTCTGTAATATATTTGCTTGCCTTCGCAATAGATTTACCATAGTTTTACTACAGTAACCATATTTTAACCATTATATTTGTAGTAATAACATAGTAATAATACAGGAAAACAACAACTATGGTAATAAAAAACATAAGTTTATGGTTATTGTGCTTTTACTACAATATTTGTAGTAAAATCATAGTAACCACAAGAATTATCATGGTTAATCTATAGTAAAACAATGGGTACTGTATGGATACATTATACTGGATTAAAACCATGGTTTCTGCCAAAATAACATGGTTACTTAACTTACATGATTTCCACCAAATATTATGATTATGACTACGGCTCTGTAGTTTATTTATTTATGTATTTATTTAACTTTTCCTCAATTTGGAACGCCCAATTCCCAATGCTCTGTAAGTCCTCGTGGTGGCGTAGTGACTCACCTCAATCAAAATTAAAGTAAATGGGGATTCCAATATTCTATGTTCCACATCTTATAAAGCCATCCGATAGCTTTGTGTAAGGAAAAGGCTCAAATTGAAGTTGTTATTTACTGATAATCTTTCCTTCTGCCACAGATCTCAAATTTAATTCAGGCTTGCACATATTACAACTTGGCACATCAAGACACTTCATACTAGAGGTCGACGATAGTTGATTTTGTCGATAACTAAGGTGGTGAAAAATGCCGATAACCAATTTATCGGTCAATAGTTTTAAAATGTAATTTAAGACAGAGTAATAAAAAAAATATTATAGGCAACTATCGGCTGTTTTGCAGATAACGATAGTTCTATCGGGAAGACACGCAGGCTTGAGTGAAGTTTAAGATGCCATTTATTTGATAGATGTAAAACAGGAAGTAATGTCTCTCTTTGGCATAGGCCCCGTCCGGCGGTCCGAGGGAGTTGTACCCGGAACTGTCATGTCCTGCCGGAGATAGGAGGCAGGGGCGAGGAGCCTACCCCCATGTGGGATGGGGCTCAACTGGTGGTGGTGGGGTGGTGGAGGTTGCCTCGTGATAGATTGTGAGCAGACATTAGGAATTACCCAGCTAATGATGTGATGATGTACAGCTGCTAGTCTTCCCGCCAGAACTACGCTGCGCTTCCATTTCCAAAAAGCAACTATTGGCACCGATTAATCGGTAAAACCGATATATCGGTTTACCTCTACTTCATACCATGTTTGATGTTAATGAAAGCAAACATAAATGGGCTTGCATGTTTCGTAACCTAAATGCCATGCACCAAACTTTGAATATTCAAAATTGTGAATGAGATTCACGAGCTATGCCTCTGTTCGACAGAAGAACGTCATGTGGGTTTGGAACGACATGAGGGTGAATAAATGATGACAGAAATGTCATATTGTGTGACTATTATTTAAAAATGACTGGGTTGATGCAGAGTTTTTAAAATCAAATGTAATACTTTTTAAGACCTTTTTCAAGACCTGAACAAAATGAATACGGTATCCCCATACCAAAACAAACTCATCTCAAAATAAAATCATGTAGAACAAACTCAACTCACACAACTCAAGTTTTCCACATATAAGATTTTGCTGATACAATAATATGTTGAAAGAAAGGCAATTAATAATCTGCCAATAGTTTTTAAAATTGTAGGCCTATAATAAATGCAACTAAAATGGCAATAAAAGATGTGATTCATGGTGTGGAACTTTTAAGTTTAAAACCTGAAATACACCGGGACTCTTATTTTGAAATATATGCGCTTCACTGCCTTCCAGCTGCTCACTCAAACCAAGTGAGCCGCACAAGCGCTCAAAAGTGAAGCCAAAACGTCTCGATCGCCCCCCGGTGACTGGTCCTAGTATAGGTCATAAACCCCGCCTCCCCATGTTATTCAGCGGGACATGAGACCAACTAAACAATTCAATTACACTTCACATATCTTTTTTCTGTCATTTACTGTCGTTTCTATCACGTTGATGTCATTTCAAGTGTTTGTTTTCAAAATAAGTTTGTTTTTAGTTATTTGATGCTATAAAAACGGTGCTGTGACATCATGATTGACAGCTGTGATTGACAGGTTCTCTGAGCGAAGTAGTCACTGAAGCTCCAACTGACTTTTTTTCGGGATCTTCGGAGGACTGAGGAGATTGGAGCTTTAAATTTAATATCTACATTTCTATAATTAATTATTTCACACCGTCATAAGTCAAAAGTGCAGGGGCTTGTGCTTGCGATTGATTCAGCGAGAGTGAGGGCGGGGCCTTGATTTCGCGGCTTTACTTCCTGCTCACTACTGCGCAGGTCTGGTCCCGAAATCGCAACTGCGCAGACTCAAGTTCCAAGATGTCAGCGCCATATCGGGACACTGGCGGCTTCAGTTCTCACCAATGGAAAAGAGCGAAGGGGGCGTCGTCCATCTTTTCTTACAGTCTATGACTCAAACATATAAGGAAAATAAAACATCCAACAATGATCTACAGCGTATTATAATATAAACTATTAAAAGTAAACATTGTCATATTTCATCAACATTATATCATCATCATCAATAGTTGATTATTAGTGATCACTTGTCATACATTTCCAATATGTCCTAATGATTGCAAACTGCTCTGCAAAAGCTGAAAACAAGCCGGATGGCTTAGTGCATCAGTATTAGCAGGATGTTTGTGCATCTCTTGTTCACAACCACATTTGAATTCTATTTGAGTCGTATTGATAATGCCGCAGGACAGCTGTAGAGCTGTAGCGAGGTCACACAAGCGTCTCTTCCTGTATCTAACTCTCAGTTTTGACACATTGATCTGTAATGTTCATTTATTTTTCAAGTTTAAATTAGCTGTCTATAATACTAATACTCACGCTGCATAATTATTTAACACCGTCTGTCCTAGTCTATTTCATTGTTTCTGACACACACAAACAAGTGTTTATGCACACACACATCTCGTCATGATGGCATTTGGTGCTATTAATATCCACACATAAAAGGAAGAATACATTGATGGATGAACTAATCAGGACTGGCAGAGCGCTGGCTTTCAGCTGGGGGCAAAAACTAAACATGTTCTCACCCGCAAGTGTACAGTATTGAAATGTCGGCCACTCAAATGAACAGTATTTTAAAGAGCACCTACTAAGGTTTTTCAAATATTACCTTTCATGCAGTGTGTTATATAGCTGTTTGTGTACGTAAAAATAGTCTGCAAAGTTTCAAAAATCAAAGTGCACCACAAATGGAGTTATTGACTCCCAAAAGAAAGAACCGATTCTGAACACCTGAAACGAGTCGTTAGTAATTCCAGATTAACTTCCTGTACTAACCTATGTCATTTGGTAACACAAAACCCACCTCTGGTCTTCATTGTCTGCTTGTGAACAGGTTTGACCCGCCCTCAAACACTACACTAAGCTGTAGACCAATCACAACAGACTGGGACATCTGACCAATCAGAGCAGAGTATGCTTTCTGAAAGGAGGAGTTTAGAATGAATGCTTTAGAACGGATCATTGAATGAGTCGTTTTTGACACTGGGAAAAAAAGTGATGCTGCAATTTAAATTAGATGCTGCAAATTTTTTACCTTGGATGCATGTAAATCTATAGTATGAGACCTTTAAAACAAAATCAGGCACGTTTAAAATCCATAATAGGTGCTCTTTAACATCTGAAAAATTACACCAAAAGTGTAGCCATAAAAAGTGTCTTTAATGGCTTTTAATAAGAATATATATATATATATATATTTAATTAATTTAAAAGGCCTGGGTGGCTACTCTCTAAATCCAGACAGAGCTCTTGAATATGAGATAACTAGAGGAGCATGACAAATCTACTAATGGATCTAGTGCTGCGGACTCATATGACCTTAGCTCTGCAGGACACCCAACAGGAAGTGACATAAGGCAGGGCAAAGTGACATAAGGCCGAACTCAAGTGGGATTAGGATTTAATCCAGATCCTCTTACCTTTACACAGTTTGCCTGACAGACACAAAACAAAACAGGACAGCAAGAATTGTACGCTTAGACAGAGGTCAACAACAGAGGGCCAACTCAAAATGACAAATACAATCTATTTAATGTTTTTTTAATTGTTTCTCCTAGACAGCACTGGAAATAAATGGAGAGTAAATGGAGACTTTTGCTTAGCATTTCAGTTGTTTCTCCTGAGAAAAAGACCATTATAATCTTACATGAATCTCATCTGGAGGTTCAGAAGAGATTTCAACAGTCTCAGAATGTGCTCAGATTTTCCAAAACACCAAAGTCTGCAATCAAACGTTTTGAGATTTTGATATGAACTTAAACATCTCAACCGAAGACAAAGTTGATACTTAAATTTAGGGCTGACTAATGAACTAATTCAATCGCAAAATGGATTGCTGTGAACTGTAGGGTGTAATTATTTTCAGTGATATGGAAATAAACATTTACATTTACATTTATGCATTTGGCAGACGCTTTTATCCAAAGCGACTTACAGTGCACTTATTACAGGGACAATCCCCCCGGAGCAACCTGGAGTTAAGTGTCTTACTCAAGGACACAATGGTGGTGGCTGTGGGGATCAAACCAGTGACCTTCTGATTACCAGTTATGTGCTTTAGTTTACTCATCTGCCACAATAATGTAATGCATTTCAATTTTTGGAATTATTTTATTCATAACATACATTATATTTGTAATTGTTTTATATATGCGATTAATTGTAATAAATTAAATTAAAAACTTTTATTGATTTACAGCCCTACTTAGATGATATAATGCGTCTACTAAGCTATGAATGAGCAACCTGAGTTATAACGTTTACCTAAAAAATATTACCTTTATTTTTACATTTATATAAATATATAAGGGAAGGTGGATATTTTTGTTCCTGTATCTGGTGACCAATATTCAGCATTTTTATTTAATAATTAAATTTTTTCCTCATTAAATAGTTTTTTAGGAAGCTTTTGACTTTAGCAAGGTTTGACATTAAATTTGTAATTTTATGTTGTTTTTAGCTACTATTTTCTGTATTTTTTTGTATTTATTTTTTACATTTGAAATAATAATAAAAAAAAGTATTATTTATTTGCTTTAAACAAACATTGAAATTGTGCTGCAGTGGGTCTCTGAAGGTTAAATGTTCCTGCGGTGTGACAAAAAAAGTATATATTTTTTAAATATTGTATGTAGTTTCTCAACTAATATGAGGCCATAATAGCTGCAAAATTAATCATTATAAAAGAATGAGCAAAATGCTGCTTAAAATAGTTTTAGATACAGAATACAGACTACAGAATGTTGCACTACAGGACATGTCAACTTCCCAAAAAATATTTAATGCCAACTATCCAAGTATTGAAGCCTACTATACACAGACAGCAGCATAAATGTTTACTTGATGTACTGAACATACTGTATTGTGTTGTGCACACACAAATACACACAAACACATGTCTCTGTGCCAGTCCTGGAAGCAGGTGGTAGTCAAAAAATCCCATGACCTAATCTGATCAGAGAAGAGCATATCACTAATTACATTACAAAGGTTTAGAGAGAGAGAGAGAGAGAGAGAGAGAGAGAGAGAGAGAGATATTGGGGGAGGGGGTGGGGTATACAGGACAAAACAGATCCCTGTTTCATTATTTAAATGGGGTGTTTTGAGCCTTTTACAAAGATTTGATCCCATCGATTATATATTCTCTGGTGGAAAGGGTACATTGGAAGGGAAATGAATGTTAAAGCAGCATTGCAACAGGTTGTTGGCTAACCCTGATTCTCTGGTTTTGTGACTAGCCAGCAGGAGTACTGACTACAGCGGTAAAAAGGAATACGAATGGTTAATCCTTCTGAGATATATGATATGTGTTGAGCCAAGTCAACAACCCAATAAAATCAAATGCAAAGAGAAAACTTGATACTCTTTTCTGAGTAAAATGTGAGTGGTGCTTGCTAGTGCAAAGTTCACCACCACGATGCTAGGGTGTTGTGGGTTGTTGCAAGGGTTTGCTATGGTGTTACTTACCAACTTAAGTTAAAAAGAGATAATCTCCAGGTCTCCATGATATTCTGGATATGACGTAATTGAGGAATTTTCCCTTGGGAGCTTAATAGAGGAGCTAAATAATGTTTATACAGCTTAACAAAAACAGAAACACTTTGACAATTGACATTTGACAATGTTTCAACTGTCAATGTTTTTATGATGTTAGGCTATTATAGCCTTTGACATCTTATAGAAAGGTACAAATAATATATTTTCTGCCTTGTTTTATGAACCAAATCCACATATGAACAGAAAAAGATGTCGTTGTGGACACTCTGTGGGGTTTTGAAGTTTGGAGCAGCAAAAATAGTAAATTGTCATGTAAACATTTAGCTTTATGCTAAGCTAAAATGCTATTTCTTGCCTTTACATGCATCTGTTAGCAGGCGTGATTATATTTTATAATGAATACTATGACGAAAATTCACGTTAGAGCATGACTTTATTTTTTTCTAGTAAGACTTTTGATATTAGAGCAAAGATGTATGGCAAAAATCTTATTCTTAAAGTGAATTTTCTTTATTTACTTCTTTATAGTTAAAACAAGTGAAAAAATGTGCTAGTGCTTAGGTAATCATCAAAGGTATTTAGATTGCATTACAGGCCTTGAGTAATCTTACAGAATACGTTACAAATTACATTTTACAGCATGTATTCTGTAATCTGTAGTGGAATACTTTTTAAAAGTAACCTTTCCAACCAGGGCCGGACTGGGAAGAGAAATCTACTCGGGATTTTACATGGCAACTTGGCCAAAACTTGTCGGGGGCGGGTGTTGATGGTTGATCCAAAAGTTGTTGAGCGTTGGGGGAGAGGGGGGAGGTGTTAACTGTCCTTTTCCGCATATCAAGGCACCGTTTTGTGGTCCGTTCCAAACGCGGCGGCTCATTCGATGCCCATTCGGCATGTTTCGCACCCGACCCACCAGCCCGATCGGTTCTCCCAATGGCCAGTCCGCCCCTGATCAGCCCCAAAGTGCGTCGGCGCACCGGGAAAATGCCCGGTATGCAACATTACCAGTACAGCCCTGTTTCCAACCCTGTCTCTAGATATGGCTTGGGTCCCTACTTCAGTGTAAGTCGATGAGGTTTTACTATCTGTCAGGTGAACTGCGTAACTTTGATCACTTAAACAAGTAACTGTAAACTCTCCTCAACAAGCTGCCTGATTTTGAGGCATCATGCAGGCTTGTGAGCACGCACTGAATTCTGTGCTGGTCAAGAGAATGGTTGGTGTTGGTTTGCGTAACTGCTTATGTTTGCTTGTGACGTAGTTTGTTGCAGTCAATGAGCCAGACATCATACAAGTGAACATGTCTCAATATAATCCCAGAAAAGGTCAGATTGACTTACGTTTTACAGCACGCCTGAAATAGACTGCATGGATCACACACATGGATCTATATGGGGAACTAGTCGTTCATGGACAATTTTACTCTGTGCAAATTAGAATTGCGAGACATTTGATAATTCATTTTCCATTTAAAGGCAATGATTGGATGAGCCATGATCAAAGTCGTTGTAAAATAGGTAATATAAATGCAGTACATTTTATGGCCAAAAATATTGGCAGTGACATAAATTTTGTGTTTTGCAAAGTTTGCTCCTTCAGTATTTGTAGATTGTTTTTTTCACGTGTTTCTATAGTATACTGGAAAACAATGATACGCTTTTCATAAGTTTTAAAGGCTTTTATTGTCAAAAACATTCAATATATGCAAAGAGTCAATATTTATAGTGTTGGCCCTTGTTCTTCATAACCTCTGCAATTCACTCTGGCATGCTGGATATCAGATTCTGGGCCAAATCCTGACTGATGGCGATCCATTCTTGACTTATTAGTGCTCGGAGTTTATCACAATTTGCAGACTCCATCTTTTTACCATTTTGCTAGTAACATTCACACATCAGCAACAAATACCATTAAACTCTGTGACGTAATTTGCTGGAAATGTCATCTACTCGGCAGTGCTGGAAATGTAGGGTTCTTGTTTAAAAACATGTCAGGGTAGTATTTTGTATCTGAACATATGTGGTCTGTAATGTTGGTGATGTTTACATATTTTGGCATATGTTTACATTGATGCAGTTGCTCGAGACTCAATGACATCATATGAGACAACTTCAAATAAGACTGATGACAAAATGCTGTCGCTAGCATCCGAAATCGGAGATGCTATCTGTGTCTGAAGAGCACAGTTGTGTATATATATCGCTACAAAAAGGTCTGCATGTTCCCGAAGGAGTCTGGTGATTTTATCGTACATAACGGAAAAGCTTTCTTCATCCGCTCACACTACATGAAGAGTGTCAAATCTCGAAAAATATGGGAATAGTAAACTTCCACTTAACATCAAGTTTGTCAGGGAATGTTTGTATTGGGGGAAAATGGTCCCAAGCATCATGAAACCGCTAACATCAACAAAAAGCCACATATCTCAATTCAGCGGACATGTAACGGGAACCATGAAGTTTGATGGAAATTTACAGGCATTTATTTTGTGTCAACATTGATCGAAGGCCTGTAATAAGAGGTGTAAGCTAAATGCTGTTTAGGATTGGGTGGACTAAGTTTTAAATTTAACCACTAAAATGAAAGCCAATTCATGCCGGCCTGTAACCGGCCTTGCTCACCCCGCTCCAAACGGGACTCGAACCGGCGTCTCCGGCATGGGAGGCGGGTGCGCTAACAAGGAGGCTAAAGGCTACAGCCCCTAGCGTCAGTCGCTAGTGCACCTCTTGTGGTCAGGTGAGTGAGGTTTACACACTGCACAGCTATCTATCAGCTGGCTCCCATTACACTCACCCCCCTAAACCTCACTCCCATCCGGGTCACGGCACCACTGTAACCGACCTTGCTCACCCCGCTCCGAACTGGACTCGAACCGGTGTCTCCGGCATGGGAGGCGGGTGCGCTTACAAGGAGGCTAAAGGCTACAGCCCCTAGTGCACAGCTATCTATCAGCTAGCTCCCATTACACAGTGACCCAATGGTTGTCATGATATAAGGATAGGTTAAGTTAAGTTTAAGGGCAGCCAATCCAGTTTGAGTAAAATTACCAATTGGGGTGACCATTTATCAAAAAGGTGAGACATGCAAATGTGTCTCCTGACAGACAACTTAAGGGGATTACATACCATGACAACAAATGTCCATAACACAGAAAGAATCATCTTTCATTATACATCCGAAATGGTATTTACCGGGCCAGTAGATTTCTGAATACGTCCGAAATTCAGCGGTTTATACAGGAGTTTACTGGTCCACATATTCTCAAAGAAGTGAACCAGCGACCTTCTGATTACCAATTCAGTGCTTTAGCCCACTACGCCGCCACCACCACTCATCGCTGGCTCAATGCTAGAGTGTTGTGGATGGTTGCCTGGGTGTTGCTATGTGGTTGCTAAGGTGCGTTTTTTTGAACGCACTAGCATTTTAGCTGTGTATATTTGGCTTTATAATCATATTTATAATCATATTAGGTTTTTGAATCCCCAACACCCATTGACCACGATAAAATCAGCATAACACAAAGCCTCAAGTTGCTTTATTTTGTCATTTGCAGTATTTGACAGGTTTATCGTCCAAAAGAATGACTGTGTGTTTGCAGTTTGTAATGCAGAGATGTCACAGGTCTCCTCCACTGACAGTATGACTAAGGGATCTCTCAGCTGCACCAATCACTACTCCCACATATCGCTATAGCAAACCCAAGTGTCATGTTCAGTTCCACGTGTTACCATGGGAACGTGATCTCCCACCCCGACCTGTACTGCAGTTGGACCTGTAGCCAGTGGAAAATAAGTTGCATCCCTGAAACTTCTGATTCGAAACTCAACGTGAGATATCTGAATCACAACAAAAACAAAAAGACTTTTGTGTATAACGATCCTAAATTTTTTTTGTGGTTATCAACATTATGTCACAAATGCTGTCAAATGAACTCAACAGGTGAGGGGCACATTGTAACAAGACCATATAAAATCTTAAAATCCCCACACCGAAAAAACACACCGCACACGCTCACGCACACACTGCACACACACACACACACACACACACACACACACACACACACTCACACGCACGCACACACCGCACACACACACGTACACACACCGCACGCGCACACACACACACACACACACACACACACACCACACACACACAACACACACACACCGCACACACACCGCACACACACACACACGCACACACACACACACACAAACCGCACACGCACACACACACACACACACACACACACACACCGCACACACACACACACGCACACACACACACACGCACACACACACACGCACACACCCCGCACACACCGCACACACACACACACACTAAGGGGAATTCTGTAAATTACATATCTGACTGCATGGAACTGCGTATAGTTTTTTGGAATTGGGGCCCATTGTAACGCAGTGTTACAACATGCCCCGTCAGCGCAACTGGGATTTAAACCTGGCTGGTCAGTTCTGCTGGCTATCTGAGAATTAAAAGTCTATGTAAGATTCTAGCTAAAAGATTGGAGATTAAAATTACGTATACCAATTTCGTCTCATTTGAAATAAACAGTAAAATCAGAGATGAAAATTTACTTTCATGTGAATTTTTACTTTTGCTACTTTAAAATGAACTTTTGGTGTTTGGATGCTAATGATTGGCGGCTGCCAGCAGCAAGTTCCGCCTATTCTTCCTGCTGCCAGCTGCTGCTTTTTCGCTGAATCCCTCTCCCACAGATTGACCGATGGATAAAAGCAGTTGCTGAGTTTGAAATGGCATACTACCATACTGCTCTTACTATATCTGCCATGTACACTCTGCCTGTGTTTGTTTCTGTATGTTTATGAGACTGTATAAACACAATTACAAAGACTGAGCACAGTGAATGAGAGCGCCCCAAACAGGAGGGAGAGAGCAACAATTTCACTGCTTTACTGTAACTCCCTCACATTTCCTGGTGCCCCTTAATCACTTCATTTAATCAGTGATGCAGTGAAGTATTTTTCATGACAGGGGTGGTTTTTTGGCTTTAACGTCAGCTGATATCAGACTAACATGAAGTTGAAAGCTCTGATATGAGTCAATGGGAAAACCGAAAATTTGGCACCTACAGCATTTCTCACTCTGCAAAGGTCCTTATCAGTGGCAGTGTGAACTTTAATCCAAGATCAAGATGGGTGACGTTTCCTAAAACATTCTAAACTTTGTTCTCAAAATAGAAAGAAAAAAAATGATCTCAGTTGTTTTGGATTTCTCATGCATTAGTAAACGCTACTGCTGCTTTTCTTAGAAAAAACAGGCTCAAACCCTTAAAAGCAAGTACTGTGGCAGTAACATGATGCAGTGTGTTATTCCATATTTCAAATGAGATTGTTCTATATTTTACATCAGATTATTCCATATTTTCAGATTAGATATTTCCATATTTTCAGATGAGATTATTCCATATTTTACATCAGATTATTCCATATTTTACATCAGATAAGTCCATTTTTTTACATCAGATTATTCCATATTTTACATCAGATTATTCCATATTTTCAGATGAGATTATTCCATATTTTACATCAGATTATTCCATATTTTCAGATGAGATTATTCCATATTTTACATCAGATTATTCCATATTTTACATCAGATTATTCCATATTTTCAGATGAGATATTTCCATATTTCAAATAAATTATTCCGTATTTCAGGTCAGATTATTCCATATATTTTAAATCAAATTATTCAATATTTCATGTAAGATTAGTCCATATTTCATATTCGATTTTTTTAATATTTCAGATAATACTATTTTATATTTTAGATCAAATGTTTCCATATTTCAGATCAGATCATTTTATATTTCAAATCTGATTCTTTCAGATAAGATTTTCCATATTTCTGATCAGATTTTTCACTTTTTCAAACCAGATTATTCCAGATTTCAGGTCAGATTATGGCATTTATTTTTCTTGTTTCGTTTAGGAAACTACCAGAGTGAACAGTAAAGTTCTTATGGATGCAAGTTTAATTATTTGTCACGGCTGATTAGTGTTTGTTTTCTAAAGCAAGCATCACTATAACTATTGCTCATACTGAGTGCTATTGATTTGGAAGAGACTTGGATGTTGGCTAAAAAAAGATGTTAAATAGTTGTAATTATGTAACTTCTGGATATGAATGTGTGTGTTTGTGTTTTTACTCAGGCTGCCGAGGTGGAGAAGCAGTTATCTACTCAGGTCCATTCATTACGAGACGATTTCAGAGAAAAGAGCATTTCCACAAACCAACACATGACACGGCTCGAGACCCTACAGGCCGAGGTGAGGAATTCTGTCATTCACAAGCAGTCAGTGATTAAACCTTGATGCATTTGAAAGTCTTTGCCTTTTGTACCTGATTTTCTCTTTGCCTTCCTTTAATTATTTTATCCTGCACTAAACAGCAAGGGCTTGAAGTAAGTTATTAACCATTTACTGTCTGCATGGCTTCCGTTTTTCGATGTCTGTATCTCCGTGATGTCATATCATTGTGATGCAAACTGTCACTGGATCACATCCTGATTGCTTTGTTATGTTTGTGATCAAAGCCGGTCCTCTCACAAACTCATATGAAAGCCTTTGATGTAAATGTTTCTGTCAGTGTAGGACAAACATTGCCAGTGTTTGAGTTTCATGAGCTGTCATTAATGGCCACTATCAAATTACGGATCAATTCAGAGCAAAACTATCAAATGTGAGCTTTTTCAAATGCTGTATGTGCACACATTTTGTTCAGTGCAACAAAATAACATATCTGTATCTGATTAAAAATGCACTATTTTAATCAATATTTGTGTGCGCTATGTAATGAGGGAATCAAACTGTTAGCTTAGCAACATGCCAACATCAAACACACAATTGGAATGAGCAGCACTATTTTGTATGATGTACAGACTTGCTCCCTATGTAGACCATTTCGCTTATAAGGTTCCATTACAGTAATGATGCTGCCTAAGAATGTAACTATGTCGGCAGCAGACTGCGAGTCAGCTCACTAAGTTTTAAAACACAGCTATTGAGGGGGGCTGGGTATCTCAGCGAGGAAAGACGGTGACTATCACACCTGGAGTCGCGAGTTTGAATCCAGGGCGTGCTGAGTGACTCCAGCCAGGTCTCCTAAGCAACCAAATTGGCCCAGTTGCTAGGGAGGGTAGAGTCACATGGAGTAACCTCCTCGTGGTCACTATAATGTGGTTCCCGCTCTCAGTGGGGCGTGTGGTGAGTTGTGCGTGGATGCAGCAGTGGACCTCCACACGCACTATGTCTCTGCGGTAACGCGCTCAAGAAGCCACGTGGTAAGATGCACAGATTGACGGCCTCAGACGCGGAGGCAACTGAGATTCGTCCTCCGCCACACGGATTGAGGCGAGCCACTACACCACCACGAGGACTTAGAGAGCATTGGGAATTGGCCATTCCAAATTGGGGAGAAAAAAAAAAATGCAGCTAAAGTGTGTTGGGACAATATAAAAAACTTCTCATACACATCTACTGCATGGATCTGTGCATTTGCATGTATAAGCCGTGAGTTCAGTACACATTCATTATGTTCTTGTAAAACATGTAGCTGTAAAGGTGGATTTATGCTACTAGTAAAGCGAAACTGTGAAAGAGCTATTCAATGTTTACAGGAGTGTTGAAAAGAAACTTAAACCGAGGGGACAACAACCATTGCAAATAATATTGTAGTGCTTAGGGGATAGAATTTACATTTTTGTGGCTTACTTTACTCACCTTCATGTTGTTCCAAACCCATATGACTTTCTTTCTTCCATTGAACACAATATGAGAGAATGACATCTCAATCATCTGCATGGTCATACATGTTTGGAATCACGTGAAGGGTGAACTATCCCTTTAACATTGTGTCCTCATCCCTTTAACTATACAATTTCCTTTATTTAAAAGATAAATCCACCTACAATAATACTTTTTGCATGTTGCAACACCTAACCATTCATATAATCGACTGCTTGTCCATGACTGTATAATAACATGACGTCAGATCATGCAGGCCAGAGCTAAAAGCCGTGATATACCCAGACATATAGCTCAGATACAACTCATGATCTCTGTTCTGTTCTTTAACCTCGTGCGACCCCGCGTACATATGCGTGGTCGATGTATTTTGGCTGCGCTTAACATAATTTTATTTCATTTAAACTGACTGATCTCAGTTCAGAGACTTTGTGCTCTAATTAAAGGATCAACTTTCGACTTACAGAGTCATGTGACAAAACAACATGGTGCTGATCACAGCTGAGTTGGTCTTTACCAAAAATCAATTTGGTAAGAAACCTAATTAAGTTTTTACACTGAAACCTGTTTGAGTCAAAAGATTAGAGTCTCTAGTTTCATCCGATATGCCATTTTTAAAACTTGAACGATATATTGCAAAACGCCACGCTGCTAAACACAATGACCGCTAAAGTGTACTTGTAAGGAAGTCGACTCACTGAAGGAGGTGGAAGCCGGTCAAACGTCCAACATAACACTTTATTGTCAACACTTTTCAGTGTAACAACGACATTCAAAACCATTGTTTTTCAGCAGCACAAAAACACTAACAGGATGCTTTTCAGCTCCACATATACACACAGCTTCATTGGCCTCTCTCTCTCTCTCCCGGACTGCCGCTCATGGCATCATGGCTTTATCTCTCGCTCATTAAGGCTGCAATCACCCACAGCTGGGCGAGATAATCCATTGCAGGTGTCCGGCCCGGCCTCGCTCCGCACAGTCGTCGCTCATCCTGCAAAGTACTTAAGCAAATTTTTTCCTTAGAGATCCTATATTTACTGTGCATTCACATTGAGATCAATGGGTTCATCCAATAGCTTAAAAATGTGTCTTTCAGAGGCTTTATATAGAGTTAGGATGAAAATAAGGTGCATTTCAAACTGTTCTGAGACATGTGCAGACAGACAGCACACTGAAGGTTAAGTCATTCCCTTATTAGGGAGCAAGGGAGCACCCTATAACGCTCTATGCAGTTAAGTGCGTTCACTCCTAAAATCTGTTTCAAAGTTCAGTTTGAGTTTGCAGATGATGTTTGGATCACTCGACATGTTTGCACACACGGGACGATGATAATCAGTACATAGTTTCAAAATGAATAATGTATCATTTTATTTTAACATGGTTGGCAGTGATTGGATGATGCTGGACATTACTTTGAATCTGAATTAATTATGCTAATTTCTGATTTAAATGTCTGTATGTCAACACTCTTCAAAACAGAATAAAAACAATCTGACTTTCTATAGCTTGGGAATTATTTCAAATTTCTAAACTTTGTCCCATTGTACACATACAGTATGTGGACATACATTTTTAGGAAAACCATTTGTTATAAAAAAAAAAAAAATTGTTTTTTTTGCATGTTTATTAGGTGCTACTATTTACACACCAAAAAAGGAAATGGAAAATGCACACAGTCACGCTCGGGTCTCAGGATGTTGATCAAGCATCACTATTACTCAGTGATATTACATCACTTCAGCCACATAACTCAACCTGCAATTTGTGCTGTGGACATGAAAGATTCCTCAAATTGTTCAGATTGTTGAGGAGAGGTGTGCTTTTGCTTTTTTAAGTGATCGAACTTCGATTTTTGCATGGCAGATGATAAAAGCGGTGAAAAAATCCCACAGACTTACATTAAAGGAGGGACCCGTGTAGCACCTAGATACAGTATCACAGAGACTTCGGGTTGGCTAATTAGATATTTGATGAAGTCCGAGTATAGAGTACTACATAATCCTGAGGTGTATCTCATGACATTAGAGTACTGGGTTTTACTTATGTCAATGAATTAGCCAGTTACAAGAAAAGTTATCAATACAAGGATGAGCTGTCAATCAAATTATCTTATTTACAGGATCAGCTGAACTCACTCTGTCACTCTCTGTCTGTCTTTCTCTGTAACTATTTCTCTCTAAATTTTATTTTCAAAGTACATTATAGGTATGATTGTTTACATGCAATACTGCCAAAGCATCAGTACACATATACAATAAAAAAACAATCTCTCTGTCTCTCTCTCTCTCTGTGTTGTGTAGTATGTGCTCCGGCTGTAATTGAGTCAGGAATCTTCTGTTCTATTTTAAGGAAAATGCTGCAATGTTTGGGTGTTCCTGAAACTGCAGTCAGTGCCAGACAGAGAGAGGGAATCTTTTTCCATTCATGATGCTTCTTGATTCAATCAGGACACACAAGACATTGTTATTTACCAGTCTCACTGTCCAGTTTACATGTCTAATTAGGTCAATTTCACCCTAAAATTTAATGATTTAGAAATAAAATGAAAATAAAGCCTATTTTAGGAACATTAAGATTTTTTCATTATGACTATATTCTTAGATTAGATTCTTACCATTGTAATACAGTATTTCTTTTTAGATTTGTTATACATTAAAAGGTGTTACAACAACTTACAACAAAAGTACTTTACAATTAAAATAATATATAATTATTTTTACAGTAATGAATATTAACTAGGGTTGTGCTTACTTGTCATGATATACTGTAAAATGGAAGCCCGATTCAGCCACATAATTTATTTTAGATAAATCCTAATAATGAGATAAAAAGTTAATAATGAGATAGTAAATCATAATTATGTTATGTTATGAGATTTGTTATGAAAGAAAAGTCATTACAACAAATACTACAACAATTTAAAAATACTTTACAATTAAAATAATATAGCATTATTTTTACAGTAATGAAAATGAACGAGGGTTGTGCTTACTTGTCATAAATAATATGAATATATAATATAATCATAATTATAAGAAAAAGTCAAAATAATGAGATAGTAAGTTATAATTATGATAAAAAGTAAATTTTGAGGTAGTAAATAATATTTATGAGATTAAAAGTAAATTATGAGATAGTAAGCCATAATTATGAGATAGTAAGTTATAATTATGAGATAAAAAGTAAATTATGAGATAGTAAGCCATAATTATGAGATAAAAAGTAAATTATGAGATAGTAAGCCATAATTATGAGATTAAGTCAAATTTAAAAGATATTAAGTCACAATTATGAGATAAGACACAATTATGAGATAAAAAGTCAATTATGATAGAGTAAGCCATAATTATGGGATAGTAAGTTATAATTATGAGATAAAAAGTAATTTATGAGATAGTAAGCCATAATTATGAGATAAAAAGTAATTATGAGATAGTAAGCCATAATTATGAGATAAAAAGTAAATTATGAGATAGTAAGCCATATTTATGAGATTAAAAGTAAATTATGAGATAGTAAGCCATAATTATGAGATAAAAAGTTAATTATGAGATAGTAAGCCATAATTATGAGATAAAAAGTTAATTATGAGATAGTAAGCCATAATTATGAGATAAAAAGTTAATTATGAGATAGTAAGCCATAATTATGAGATAAAAAGTAAATTATGAGATAGTAAGTCATATCTATGAGATTAAAAGTAAATTATGAGATAGAAAGCCATAATTATGAGATAAAAAGTTAATTATGAGATAGTAAGCCATAATTATGAGATAGTAATTTATAATTATGAGATAAAAAGTTAATTATGAGATAGTAAGACATAATTATGAGATAAAAAGTTAATT
The DNA here is from genome assembly GCF_025860055.1 of Xyrauchen texanus. Classification (NCBI taxonomy): domain Eukaryota; kingdom Metazoa; phylum Chordata; class Actinopteri; order Cypriniformes; family Catostomidae; genus Xyrauchen; species Xyrauchen texanus. Next base: position 39,625,032 of record NC_068302.1, read on the forward strand.
ATGAGATAGTAAGCCATAATTATGAGATAAAAAGTTAATTATGAGATAGTAAGCCAAAATTCTGAGATTAAGTCAAATTTAAAAGATATTAAGTCACAATTATGAGATAAGACATAATTATGTGATAAAAAGTCAATTATGATAGAGTAAGCCATAATTATGGGATAGTAAGTTATAATTATGAGATAAAAAGTCAGTTATGAGATAGTAAGTCATAATTATGAGATAAAAAGTAAATTATGAGATAGTAAGCCATAATTATGAGATAAAAAGTAAATTATGAGATAGTAAGCCATATTTATGAGATTAAAAGTAAATTATGAGATAGTAAGCCATAATTATGAGATAAAAAGTTAATTATGAGATAGTAAGCCATAATTATGAGATAAAAAGTTAATTATGAGATAGTAAGCCATAATTATGAGATAAAAAGTTAATTATGAGATAGTAAGCCATAATTATGAGATAAAAAGTAAATTATGAGATAGTAAGCCATAATTATTAGATTAAGGCAACATTATGAGATAATACATAATTATGAGATAAAAATTTAATAATGAGATAAAAAGTAAATTATGATTTTGTAAGTCAAAATTATGAGATAGTAAATCAAAATAATTAGATTAAGTCAGTTATAAGATATTAAGTCACAATATGAGAAAAAAGTTGATTATGAGTTAGTAAGTCATAATTATGAGATAAAAAGTCAATTATGATTTTTTAAGTCATAATTATGAGATAAAAAGTAAATTATCAGGTAGTAAGTCATAGTCATTATAATGAGATACTAAGTGATAATTGAGACAAAGCCTCTTAAATCTCTATTTCATAATTTGGTCTTTTTATCTCATAATTATGACATTTTATTTCATAAATATGACTTTGAATCTAAAACATTTGTACTTTTATCATTAATATGACTTAGTATCTTATAATTGTGACTTTATATCTCAAAATTATGACTCTGAATACAATAATTATGACTTTATAATATTTGTAGATATATTTTATATTTAAATATAAAATACATTTTTCTTTTTAAAATTGATTACTTATCAAAAGCTGATTTTTTTGTGGTGAAAATGGGCTTCCATAACAAATGTTGATCATAATGCAAAATTTCTAAAAATAGGCTTCATTTTGTGTAAAAAAAATATTATTTCTTGTTTCTGTCTTTTGATTTTGGGGTGAAAAATGAATAATGTACTCTCCAACATCTATGAAATTCTCCCAGAGCTATCTCATAGACTATGATCATTTAGTGTGAACAAATGTACCATCAGAATTAGTTGCACAACGGCTGCCAAATATGCAGTATTCCTCCACAGAAGTAATCTAGTACACTCAGTAGATTAACAGATGAAAAGAATGAAAAGATTCTCTGGACTCATTACAAAGTTATTTCACATTCTGTTTCATTTAAATGGAGATTTGTAATATTATTTGCAAGAGCAATAATCTGAGCTATGCTATTCACATTCATTCTATAGATCTATACTCTTATTGTGTCAACAATTGACTCATTTGTGTCTATTTAGATTTTCTCTAAGGATGTTTAGGAGAATCATCCGAGACAAAGTTGATAGCAATTAGTTTTGTGATCTTTGAAAAGATCAACCTCTGAGCATATGTGGCTGGCTTTTCTGAGCAGAAATATTCAAGTTATCAACTCTACATTCCTGACTCTGGAGGTGTTATTGACTCCCTCACTGATGCCTGGTAAAACAGCATACCACAAACTCTCGGAGTGTTTGGTCTAATCTAAGAAAAAATGTTTGCATTTTAATATATTTTCCCCCAAACCTGACAAGGGCACAAAGTTTGTGATCCGCTCTGGGAAAGTTTTAGCACAAACATTTGTAGTTTGTTCTTGATTTGGTTTGAGTAGTTTAAGGGGTTACCAGTGAGAAAGAACATTAAGATTGCACAATGGCGATGTCAGTAATCTGCTGTTTTGGTTTTGGTTGGGCAGATAAAGATGTTGTCAGAGCGTAAGCAGGAATTGGAGCGACGTGTGAACGCTGTACTGGAGAAAAACCAACAACTTCAGAGCACAGTGGACGACCTGAGAGAGAGAACGCTGGTGCTGGAAAAACAGTGTCACGAGAAAGACTTACAGGTGAGTGACCATCAAGAACAGGTCACATTTTACCCCAAAATGAAAAAGAAAGAAATGAGAGATTATATTTAACTTAAGCAAAAAGAAGCTTATTTTTAGGAATATCACAATGCAAAAAAATGTAATTGTCCTTAAATAGGTTAAATTTGAAATGTCTTATTTGTGGGGTAAAACAATAACCCAGTTTTAGAAAAAAATTGATTTTAGGATTTTTTGCATTAGGACATTATTTTCATAACAATTACGCACATATTATATATATATATATATTAATTCTGAATGGTGATTCTCAAAATTCTTAACTGTTTTACTGTAAACTTAAAATGAGAATGATTTAAATGCATTAAACAAATACTACCATGATGTATAATTACTTCACAGTTTAAATCATTTGTTGTTGTTTTTTCCACATTTACAGTAATGAGCACATTCTGTTTGTTTTTGGTGGTTTTTTACATTACAGCTATGATCATTTCAGAATAAATGTGGAAAGAATATCACAATGGAAAAACGTAATAGTCCCTAAAATAGGCTTAAAGGGCACCTATTATGCAAAATGCACTTTTACATGGTGTTTGAACATAAATGTGTGTTGGCAGTGTGTGTACACAACCACCCTATAATGATAAAAATCCACCCAGTCCTTTTTTTAATCCCCATTAATCATAAACACTCTTTCAGAAATGCTGTTTGCAGATTCTGTCAAAAGTGACATCATACTGTACAGGCCCCGCCCACGACTGTTGACGGACACTGCCGTTTTGCTTAGACCCGCCCTGAACGAGTTGTATACAGAGTCCGCCATTGTTTCAATGCTGGAGCAGCTGTGGGCAAGAATGTCTTGTGAGCGATTGAGGTGTTTTATTGCTGGATGTAAGAATGAACATAGATGTCTTCATTTATTCCCGACATCTGAACCGCTGAAGACGCAGTGGATTAGTTTTACAATCATTTTACACCAGAATGCGTTGTGAATGACCACCATACATTTGTGTGTTCAACATGTTTGTTTGTGTGTTGTTTCGTTATAGTGCATAACGAACATTGCAACAGTATGTGTGTGTGTGTGTGTGTGTGTGTGTGTGTGTGTGTGTGTGTGTGTGTGTTGCTCATCCATCATTGCAAAACTGCTGAAAAACTCTACAACAAATAAATAAATTGATGAAATAACCATTCGGACACTTCCTGATTCACACTCAAAGTTGTTACTTCAGACGGAGTCTCTCCCTCATCAGCGTCTGACTCCAGTTCAAACATATAGAACATATACATATAACACATTAAACATATAGAACATCACTATTTACACTGTCAGTCATATTGCTTATGATGTGTAGTTATCCGAAGCAGAAATGTCAAAACTCCGCCCTATTCTGGATACCACCAGCTCATTTGCATTTAAAGACACAAAGACACACACACACTCACACACACACACACACACACTGTAGTGTTTCCATGTTTTATGGGGACTTTCCATAGACATAATGGTTTTTATACTGTACAAACTTTATATTCTATCCCCTAAACCTAACCCTACCCCTAAACCTAACCCTCACAGAAAACTTTCTGCATTTTTACATTTTCAAAAAACATAATTTAGTATGATTTATAAGCTGTTTTCCCTCATGGGGACTGACAAAATGTCCCCACAAGGTCAAAAATTTCGGGTTTTACTATCCTTATGGGGACATTTGGTCCCCACAAAGTGATAAATACACGCTCACACACACACACACACTCACTCACTCACACACGCACACACACACACACACACACTCACTCTCTCACACACACACACACACACACACTCACACACTCACTCTCTCTCACACACACTCACACACTCACACACTCACTCTCTCTCACACACACACACACACACACACACACACATCTCACTCACACACTCACTCTCTCTCACACACACACACACACACACACTCTCACACACACACACACACACACACACACACACACACACACACACACACACACTCTCTCTCACACACACACACACTCACACACACACACACACACACACACACTCACTCTCACACACACACACACACACACACACACACTCACTCTCTCACACACACACACACACACACATACACACACACACACATACACACACACACACACACACACACACACACACACACACATCACACACACACACACACACACACACACACATACATACACACACATATAACTTTATATTATTTGTTCTTGTATTTTGGATTCATTGATTTAGATGTTTGGATACTTTGGAATTTTTCCGGAATGATTTTTTTGGAAAAAGTTTATCTAGGTTTATTTCTTGGGGGTGAGTTAAATGTCTTTCTCTCAACCTGCTTTTTCAAATAAAGTAGTTGTTTTTTGTACCCATAAATCTCCTGTGCCTCTCTGGTGTCATCCCGAAGAAGTGTGTGTAACCTGTGTTCCTTCAGGTGTGTTTTCGTGTGTGTAACTCTCTCGTGTGTTCTCACCAGCTGCGCCAGAGTCATTTGGAGCTGCAGGAAGTGCGCTTGTCTCACCGGCAGTTGAGTGCCCGCCTAGAGGAACTGACGGAGGAACGGAGTCTACACGGCTTCAGTCCGAACCCTAACAGCCTCCTCTGTGAGATAGAACAGAGTATGGAGCAGGAGGAGATGGAGCAGGAGAGAGAAATGGTACACATACATCACTCACATACAAATATCAACTTAAAGTCTGGTCCACATTGAGCTAATTCTGACTAAGAATAGATACCACCCACTTAAAGGAATAGTCCAAAAATTCTCTCATCATTTCATCACCCTCATGCCACCCCGGATGTGTGACTCTCTTTTTTCAGCAGAACACAAATGAAGATTTTTAGATGAATATTTCAGTTCTGTAGGTCCATACAATGCAAGTGAATGCAGACAAAAGCAGATAAAGTCAGCATAAAATAATCCATATGACTCCAGTGATTTAATCCATGTCATCAGAAGTGATCAATTCGATTTTGGGTGAGAACAGAACAAAATATTTCACTTTTTCACTGTACATCTTGACATCAGTCTCCTTGGTGATCATGATTGCAAGCTCGATTACAATTCCTATAGCTCCATCTAGCGCTCTGCGCATGCATCAAGCACTAGGAAGTTTAATCGAGCTTGAAATCATGATCGTTACATTTTGGTCTGTTCTCACTTTATATCAGTCTCTATTAAAGTTTCTCTCTTTCTTTCTTGCACACAGAAACACACTCTCGAATTCCTTGCTCATATCTCCTGAAGATAAGATGTTCAGTCTGTTAAACGCATCTGTCTCTTTCCTTCAGTTACGGCTGCAATTGTGGGAAGCCTACTGTCTGGTGCGCTCCATCTGCTCACAGCTCAGAGGAAATGACATCACAGACTCCGCCCTGTCCACAGACTCATCCATGGATGAGTCTTCTGAGACGTTGTCGGCTAAAGATGTCCCCACGGGTAGTTTACACGCCAGTCTGCTGGAGCTGCGCAGACTGACGCAAAACCTGCTGGATGGCAATGAATCTACGGTATGTTACATTTCACATAAAAAAATTATAACAATTAGCCAAGTCGATTATTGGTCAATATTTGTCTATATATGTTTAGTTTGGCATCAACCTATAATTGTATCTGATTGGCCGATTAAAGGAATGTTCCAGGTTTAGTAAAGGATAAGCTCAATGAAAGCATTAGAGGCATAGTGTCGATTACCACTAAAATATTTGTAATGCATCACATGTTTATTAAAAAAATCAAAATCAAATTGCAGCTAGAGTAAGGCACTTACAATGGAAGCGAATGGGACCAATCCATAAAAATATAGCTGCATGACGTAAACAATATGCATGTTAACATGTTCTTTAGTGTGATAAAATCACTTTCTAATGTCTTGTTTATGTCTTGAGGCTATACAATTGAAATATTTTGAGTATTTGAACATTTACAGATTCGTCCAATTCACTTCTATTGTAAGTGCCTCACTGTAACATTTTTAAATAAATGAGGAATAAGTCGAACATATTTTCTGTGGTTATCAACATAATACTACAAATGCTGTCGATTGAGCTTAATTTGTATTAAACCTGGGATATTCCAACCCCTTAAACTCATTTTTGGGCAGCCGCCCACAAAGTTTCACACTCGAATTTAAAAGCTCATCATTCACACTGTGGACTAATTGAAAAACATTGGTCTCATTTTTTTTTTTAATTCCCCCCCAAATAAAAAAAGACTCCAATTATGCATAAATAATATTGAATGTGTTTATAATCTTATGATAAACTGAAAAACATTTTTTTCTGCCTTTGTAAACATGTAATTCTGGTTCTGTTAACTCTACCTCATTTCATTCAACTAGATGGCAGCAAGAACTAGATTTTTTTTTTTTATCTCTTTCATATTCCTTCACAATATACAGATCTGAAATGTAGGTGGTCCTCGAATGCATTTTAGCCCTCACAGATGTGCTCATCCATAGACATTGAGTCTAATTTTCAGTTCATGCACCATCCTCAATGTTTCTTTGAATATCTCGGCCTCTGAGTGGACTATAAACTCAATTTAAACTCCTAATTTAAGAAGCTCAATTTAAGATGAGATCCTCCCCTTTGTGATGATAGATAGTATTTTACACATTTTATCAACAACAGTTAAAAGCATATTTTTCTGATGATTTGATAGCATGATTTTCCTACTGGATGGCACATTTTGATCTGGATACCTAAGTTATAACATTAGATTATTCAGCCAAGCAAGCTCACAGACAAGTAAACAATTGCAAATTGTTTTGAAAACTCCCTAAGGTAAATGCTGATATAACGTTTTTAGCTATTTGAGTCTTACAGCAGCAGTGATCGGCAAAACAATTGTACAGTCACATTCCTTAGAATGAGCACTTTCATTTGATATATGACTTGAAGGACTTTTATTTTCATATAAATATTTCTATCCCCACTCCCTCCAGGGGGCGCTAATTTTCAACGCAAATGTTTTGAGGCCTTATTTTGTTATTTTAAGTAACATAAATGCAGAAGTTATGGATATTGCTGACAAGTTCAGATTCTAAGCATTCAAATGATATCTCATATGCCTGACTTATTTATTCTGAAAATGTGTACGTTTACGTGGTTTTTCCGCTCCTCTTTGGACCCGCCAGTGGGGTTAACTAGTAGGAATTCCAAAATGTACCAACAGCCTTCTAAACGAATAATGCACATTTCATATATTTAAAAAACGCAAAACATTTTTTCAGTTTACTGTAAATGAATCCTGCATGCCCATGCAGACATTGAAGATGTTCTTTTTCTCTGTATTTGTGCATTCAGGGTTCTCGTCGCAGTGACGAAGAGGTTCTTGAGGAACAGGTTCGTAAACTCGGGGAGGAGCTCCGAGAACTCCGAGAAATGTACGAACAAGAACAGGAAAAAACACGCAACAGCCAGGAGGAGGTGCTACAGCTCCATAATCAGGTATACACTTATATTTCAAAGGAATATTACAAATTAAATACTTAAAGGAATAGATTGCCTAAAAATTATGTCAATGAACTGCACAGGTTCCCACATATTACATGACCAAACGTAACGTGCCATTGAATGTATGCAAGTGGAATGAGAATGGAGAGCTATGGGCTCTCAAATCTTGTTAATCGGTGTATAACGACTTAAATTTCGGTCTTTTCCTCCCACAAAGCTATCGTACGATATTCAGGACTAATTCAGCTGTCCTGTGACTCTGCTCTTAATCCTGTAGGTGGCGCTGCTCTCAGTGGAAGTTTCTTCTTCGAGAGAAGAGAACGAACGGATGAAAGCGATGATGGAAGAGCCAGAACCCAACGAACAGTTACAGAGCGCCATACGAGACCGAGATGAAGCCATCATCAAGTAAGACACACATGCTCTTGGCTTATGTGACATTTTATTTGAGTAATTTTGTCTCCAAATGTCTAACTAAAGTTATGCACGAGGAATCACGTGATCCCATGCGAGGTTCGGACATGTGAACGGCGAGCTCTACGCACTTTGCTAGTTTTGATACTTTTAATGATATAAACCGGTGAGATTCGATACACCCTGATTTTTAACTGTTCTAGGAAGACAATATGTCAAAGAATTCAAAATACTCAGGCTCTGGAGACATTAAAAGACTCTTACGTGCTCAAGCGGACACCCCACTGGAGGCCTCGAGCCAGGGAGTCGATTTGGTCGGAGAGGTGAAAGAAATTCGGCGAGAATTGCTGAACGTATCGGCAATGCTGACGAAGGTCGTTGCTGACTTGGAGGATCTTGCTGCAATAAGTCGTTCGATCACGGCCATGGAGACAAAATTCACTGAGATGGTTACAAGAGTGGTGGATGTCGAGAAATGGATAAACGATTATCTGGAGTCATCAGAGAGGGAATTAGCTGCTATCAAGGTGGATTTGGAGCGCATCTGGGAGAAGTTGGAAGATTTGGAGAATCGTAACCGGCGGAATAACGTCAGAATTGTTGGAATTCCTGAGGGATCAGAGGGTCAGAATATGTTGGAATTTCTGGACGGGCTCTATTCGAATATGCTTGACATAACAGGCCATAAGCTGGAAACCGAGCGAGCTCACAGGGACCCGGCTCGGCAATCCGCTGAGGGAGACAGGCCCTGATCAATTCTGGCCAAATTTCTGAGATCATCCAATGAAGATCTCATGTTACGTGAGGTGAGGAGTAAAGGGAGGCTTTCTTGGAAGAATCACTGCATTTTCTTGTTCCCAGACTAGAGAGAAACGTGATCAATTCAAGGAATGCAAGAAACGCTTACATCAACGGGAGGTCGCTTTTGCACTGATGTTCCTGGCCAAATTGGATGGCCGCAAAGTATTTACATGTCCCCAGCAAGCCATGCCCTTCATAAAGTCAATGGACTGAGTAAGTCATTTTGTGGTACTCATGTTGCAGCCAAGTGAGCCTGACTCACTGAACAGCCACTTGACCGTCCGAGTAAACTGAGCGAGTTTTTTGTTTCTTTGTGTGCCGCACAAGCCCTCAAAAGTGAAGCCAAAACGTCTCGATCGCCCCCCGGTGACTGGTCCTAGTATAGGTCATAAACCCCGCCTCCCCATGTTATTCAACGGGACGTGAGACCAACTAAACAATTGAATTACACTTCACATATCTTTTTTCCAAAGATAGTTTCTGTCATTTACTGTCGTTTCTATCACGTTGATGTCATTTCAAGTGTTTGTTTTCAAAATAAGTTTGTTTTTAGTTATTTGATGCTATAAAAACGGTGCTGTGACATCATGATTGACAGCTGTGATTGACAGGTTCTCTGAGCGAAGTAGTCACTGAAGCACTTTTTTTCGGGATCTTCGGAGGACTGAGGAGATTGGAGCTTTACATTTAATATCTACATTTCTATAATTAATTATTTCACACCGTCAAAAGTCAAAAGTGCAGGGGCGTGTGCTTGCGATTGATTCAGCGAGAGTGAGGGCGGAGCCTTGAATTCACGGCTTTACTTCCTGCTCACTACTGCGCAGGTCTGGTCCCGAAATCGCAACTGCATAGACTCAAGTCCCAAGATGTCAGCGCCATATCGGGACACTGGCGGATTCAGTTCTCACCAATGGAAAAGAGCGAAGGGGCGTCGTCCATCTTTTTTTACAGTCTATGGTTCCGCCTAGCGGCTGGAGTTTGTTTTGTATGCTACACTTCTTCGGGACAGATTTGTGGATGAATCTGCATGTTCTTTGTGCTTATGCCTCCTTTTGGTTGGAGTTCGTTTTGTGGAGTATTTCTTGCAGGACATTGGATTGATTGGGTCATATGTTGCACTCATGTATCAGTTGAATGGGCCGGCTCACTGAACATTTGTTTATCTCTCCGAGGAAACTGAACTGCCTTTTTTTCCTTTTTGTGCTGGTTCTGCCTAGCAGCTGGAGATTGTTTTGTGTAGCAGATCTTGTTCGAGACGAACCGAATCTGCACGTTCTTTGTGCATATGGGATTTGTTTGATAGAAAATGGGGCAATTATTTAGTGTTTTGGGGGGACTCTCTGGGAGGGGCTGTGGAGAGAGAAGTTTAGTTTTAATTATATATGATTATTATATTTTCTTATTTGTTTTCTTTTTGTGTGTGTGTGTGTGTGTGTATTCTAATTTGTGACCACAGGGGTGTTCGTTGTGGATCAGGGTGGGGTTGGTGATTGGGGAGGGGTAATAGTGGGGGTTAATTGTTAAATGTTGATTCAATGTAAATATGTTGTGTTTTTCTTTATTACATATCTACGAATCAAAGTTATGCACAGAGTAAATATTCATCATCCAATCTCTGAAAAATTACTTTTGTTTTTATTTGTACAACTATGAATACAAAGCAAGAATCTCCAGAATCGGTCTAACTGAATCCTAATATTTCCTTGTAATTCCCTCTTTTCTCTGTTACAGGAAGAAAGCGGTAGAGATGGAGCTGGCAAAGTGTAAGATTGACATCATGTCTTTGAATAGTCAGCTGTTAGATGCGATACAGCAGAAAATAAACCTGTCTCAGCAGTTAGAAGCCTGGCAGGTGGGTCACAAACTTTTTTGACTTACAATTTACACTTACAACTTACAGTATAAGTCTATGGGGCAAGCGTTCTAATAGGTTTAAATGCAGAAATGTGAATCTTGTAATTTTGCTAAATTAATTCTTCATTAAAAAAATGTATTATTGGGGCCTGGGTATCTCAGTGACTATTGACGCTGACTACCACCCCTTGAGTCGCGAGTTCGAATCCAGGGCGTGCTGAGTGACTCCAGCCAGGTCTTCTAAGCAACCAAATTGGCCTGGTTGCTAGGGAGGGTAGAGTCACATGAGGTAACCTCCTCGTGGTCGTGATTAGTGGTTCTCGCTCTCAATGGGGCGTGTGGTGAGTTGTGTGTGGATCGTGGAGAGTAGCATGAGCCTCCACATGCTGTGAGTCTCCGCGGTGTCATGCACAACGAGTCACGTGATAAGATGCGCAGATTGACGTCTCAGAAGCGGAGGCAACTGAGACTTGTCCACTGCCACCCAGATTGAAGCGAGTAACCGCACCACCACGAGGACCTACAAAGTAGTGGGAATTGGGCATTCCGAATTGGGAGAAAAAGGTTTATTATTTAATCTGTAAAGTTGTCTAAATTGTCCTTTTGAAGTGGGACTACATTTCAAGGTAGATGAACGTTATGTGTTATTACTGTAATTCCTGTAGGTGGAGTTTGTTCCATGAAAACACTGCTTTATAGTTAATTAAAGAATGTTCTGGGTTCAGGTTGAGTTAAGTTGAGCTCAGTCGAGTTAAGCATTTGTAGCATAATGTTGATTATGAGAGAAAAGTATTTTGACTCGTCTTTTATATAAAAAAGCAATAATGGCGGTTGTGTCATTATCAAAATATAGTGACAAACATGTCCCTTGAATTTCAGTCACGGTTGTGGTCCGTTCTGCATAACGCGGCGGCCCATTTTAGCTTATCGTTGCCCATTCTGCCCGTTTCACGGACGACCCACCGCCATGCTCAGTTCACCCTATGGCCAGTCCGCCCCTGATCGCCCCCAAAGTGCACCAGCCTACTGGGTAAATGCCCGGTATGCCAGATTACCAGTCCAGCCCTGGTTGGGCTACTCAGTTCAACTAGGCTCTTTTTACACAAAGTGTTTGTGATGAGATTACACAATTATTTTAAGTTAAGGAAACTAATTTCAAACTCATGTCCACGATTGAATCAAGTTCAACCAAAGAGCTTATATATATATATATATATATATATATACTGAAACCACAATTTTTGCCTTTTTTTCTCAAATAAACGAGAGAGGAGTCAACATTTTTTTGTGATAATCAACATTATGACACAAATGCTGTTTAATGAACTTGCATTGAACCTGAACATTTCTTGAAGTCCCTACCTCGTATACTTGATACCAGGTGAAAGTAACAGAGTTTTAGATGGCCTTGACAGATATAATGTTGGAGCCATCCCAAATCAGTCACTTGGTTTAGGATGCTTCCTAGGTAGGCAGCTGCCTATGCAGTCAGTAAGCCGGAAGTGTTTGGAACAGAGCCTGTGTCTATTGTTCATACAGTATATCTTTAACTCCCGGCTTGTCTCTTGTATGTTGAGCGTATGAAAATGTCTTAACGTGTATCACCCTCAGTTCTTTTAGGGGGCCAATATTTTTAAAGCAGAATTTTCCTTTACGTTTCACTGTTTCTGTCACTCTTTCTCACCTATCCCTCTGAATGCGAGTGTGTTATTGAATGTTATTTGTGCCCTCCTATCCCTGTATAAATCTTAGCTCCCCTGTCTCTCTCTCTCTCTCTCTCTCTCTCTCTCTCCCATCCTGCCTGTAGTTTGCCTCCTCAGGGCTGTTCACTGTATGGCTCTTATGGTTTCTGATCTAGTGGCCTTTCTCAGCTTCCGTACAGACCCCTTCTCCCCTCTGGTAGTCCCCTCCTGCCTTAGAGGTGAGCTCGGGTTCACCGTCTTACCTGTGTCCATGTTTACACCAGCTCATTCAGTGCACTGAGGATGACATTCATTTCAACGTGACGTGGTTCACCTGTATTCACAGCTTTTGGTACAGAAGAGTCCTTGATTCATTTTATTAAGTTTGAACATGTCTTTTAATGTGAAAGTTGTTTTTGCCATATTTTATTTTACATAAATGACTAGAACACTTCGGGATTCATTCACATGTAGGGATGGGAATCGTAAAGAAATGTAGTGATTCCGGTTCCTTATTGGTTCCATTAACAATTCTATTAGAATTGGAAGAAATATGATTCTTTGCCCTCAACAGTCATTTTCCAAACGATGATGAGATAATTTAATATTTTATCAGAACAGATTATTGCAAATGGTGTGTTTACACAGACATTTAAAAAATATATTGTATTAATTAATACATTTTTATGAAATACAGCTAATTACAGCAAAACATATAATGTGCACCGTCCAATAATTACTCTGAATTTGTAGTTAATTTCAAGTCGGACTTGACAAATTGAATGATTTAGATGTTTTTGATACACTAAAAAGAACAGAATGATTAAGTAATTTGTTCGGTAGGAAAATTGTTTTGTGCTGTTGATTCAAAAGAACCGGCTCATAAGAGTCATTCATTTGGGAATCGGACTACACTGGTTGTGCTGTATGTTTCGTGCGGTAGAGTCAAAAGAACCGGCTCAAAAGAGTCATTCATTTGGGAATCGGACTACACTGGTTGCGCTGTATGTTTCGTGCGGTAGATTCAAAAGAACCGGCTCAAAAGAGTCATTCATTTGGGAATCGGACTACACTGGTTGCGCTGTATGTTTCGTGCGGTAGATTCAAAAGAACCGGCTCATAAGAGTCATTCATTTGGGAATCGGACTACATTGGTTGCGCTGTATGTTTGGTGCTCTAGATTCAAAAGAACCAGCTTAAGAGTAATTAATTTGGGAATCGGACTACACTGGTTGCGCTGTATGTTTCGTGCTGTAGATTCAAAAGAACCGGCTCATAAGAGTCATTCATTTGGGAATCGGACTACACTGGTTGCACTGTATGTTTTGTGCGGTAGATTCAAAAGAACCAGTTTAAGAGTCATTAATTTGGGAATCGGACTACACTGGTTGCGCTGTATGTTTCGTGCGGTAGATTCAAAAGAACCGGCTCATAAGACTCATTCATTTGGGAATCGGACTACACTGGTTGTGCTGTATGTTTCGTGCGGTAGATTCAAAAGAACCGGCTCAAAAGAGTCATTCATTTGGGAATCGGACTACACTGGTTGCGCTGTATGTTTCGTGCGGTAGAGTCAAAAGAACCGGCTCATAAGAGTCATTCATTTGGGAATCGGACTACATTGGTTGCGCTGTATGTTTGGTGCTCTAGATTCAAAAGAACCAGCTTAAGAGTAATTAATTTGGGAATCGGACTACACTGGTTGCGCTGTATGTTTCGTGCTGTAGATTCAAAAGAACCGGCTCATAAGAGTCATTCATTTGGGAATCGGACTACACTGGTTGCACTGTATGTTTCGTGCGGTAGATTCAAAAGAACCGGCTCAAAAGAGTCATTCATTTGGGAATCGGACTACACTGGTTGCGCTGTATGTTTGGTGCTCTAGATTCAAAAGAACCGGCTCATAAGAGTCTCGCGTTCATCTGTACAAACAACAGTATGCAAGTATAAACACCATGAGACCACGCAGCCATCATACCGGTCAGGAAGGAGATGCATTCGGTCTCCTAGAGATGAACATAGTTTGGTGTGAATCAATCCCAGAACAACAGTAAAGGACCGTGTGAAGTTACTGAAGGAAATCGATAGTCAAGTATTTATATCCACAGTAAAACTAGTCTTACATTGACAAAACCTGAAAGGCTGCTCAGCGAGGAAGAAGCCACTGCTCCAAAACCACCATAAAAAATTCAGACTACAGTTTGGAAGTGCACCTGGGGACAAAGATCTTACTTTATAAAGAAATGTCCTCTGGTTTGACAAAACAAATATTTCCATTGATATGTTTGGAGGTAAAAAGGTGAGGCGTGCAAGCTGAAGAACACCATCCCAACCGTAAATCATGGGGGTGGTAGCATCATGTTGTGGGGGTGCTTGCTGCAGGAGGGACTGGTGCACTTCACAAAATAGATGACAACATGAGGAAGGATTATTATGTGGATATATTGAAGCGACATCTCAAGACATCAGCCATGAAGTTAAAGCTCGGTCGCAAATGGGTCTTCCAAACGGGCAATGACCCCAAGCACACCTCCAAAGTTGTGGCAAAATGTCTTAAGGACAACAAAGTCAAGGTATTGGAGTCAGGGGCGTTTTTAGAGACTCTGGGGGCCCAAGGCAGAAGGGACCTGGTGACCCCCCAACAAACAACCACCCCTTGCGAGCAAGGAGGCCTACAAACCTGACTCAGTTACACCAGGTCTGTCTGGAGGAATGGGACAAAATTCCAGCAACTTATTGTGAGAAGCTTGTGGAAGGATCCCCAAAACATTTAAGTTAAACAATTTAAAGGCAATGCTACCAAATACTAACAAAGTGTATGTAAACTTCTGACCCTCTGGGAATGTGATGAAAGATATAAAAGCTGAAATAAATCCTTCTCTCTACTATTATTCTGACATTTCACATTCTCAAAATAAAGTAGTGATCCAAACTGACCTCAGACAGGGAATGTTTTCTACGATTAAATGTCATAAAAACTGAGTTTAAATGTAAGATGTATGCAAACTTCTGACTTCAACTGGAGATCTGTGAGATGAAATCAAACCGGGGTTCGGACCGCACAATCGGAACAAATCTGACACAGGACTCGTGCTCATTGTTCATCCATTCTGTCTGTCAGTGTCCTTCCTTTTCCTTCAATGTTCTTCTACAATATCTTCTGAAAATGGTATGATAAACACTACTCCTCTCTCTCTCTCTCTCTCTCTCTCTCTCTCTCTCAGGATGACATGCACAGAGTTATCGATCAGCAACTGATGGATAAACATCAGGAGGAGTGCAGAGATTCTCCATACTCCTTCAGCGGATCGCGAGGAAGATCCCCTTCCAGACGAACACATCGCCTCTCAGATGGAGACAAACGCCTGTTTTCATTCTTCAAGAAGAACTGAGAGAAAGAAAGAAAGCTAAATCATAAAATCAGTGGTTCTCAACTAGTTTTGCTTCAGGATCCACATTTTACATTTCCATACATTTCCCTAAAATCATACGTTGAAATGAATACATTTGCTGAATGTTGGTTCCTAAATACATCTTCAATTTTCCGGCTTCCTGCCCCTCGTTTATTTAAAAGAAAAGGAAAAATGATGGTTCCATTGAGGCACTTACATAAACGCTAAAATACTCACAGTTTCAAAAGTTCGACATTATAGATGTTAACGGGATTTTAGTGTGATAAAATCAGGGATTCACAGGCGTTGCAATGTTTACCAGATTACAGTGTTTACCGTCATGACAACCTTCACACAGATGCAGTTTTATCACACTAAAATCTTGTTAACACACATATTGTTTACGTCTTGTGGCTGTACTTTGGAAACAGTGAGTGTTTAACGTTTACAAATTGGCCCCATTGACTTCCATTGTAAGTGCCTCACTGTAACCCAGTACACAGGAAAAGAGGGATGAGTCCAAATTCATTTTTGTGGTAATCAACATTATGCCACAAATGCTGTCGATTGAGCTAAACTTGAAGTTCTTTAAAAGTTGATAAACCTATGCAAGATTCAGTGGTTAGTTATATGTTATTATTTGTATTTAGCATTGTTCTCATCTCATGACTCTTCGGCCTGCCGGTTGAGAGCCACTGATCTAAAAGACAGAGTCCTCTGCAGGCTTTGAGCCATTTTGCACTTTATCTGTACCCACAATCCTCACACAGAAAGTTGAAAGAGAAATCCTTTGAGAAAGACAGCCATCTGGCCGTTATCCTCCGCTCTGATAGGATACATTTCTGAATCAGGATCAGTCCGACAGGGTTCAGAGAATTCTCCAGTCCTATCAGAGTTCGGTTTCCCGCGCGAGTGCCTCAGAACGATTCCCTTCACCTCACTGCCAGAGATTCAACACGGAGGCACAGCCGCTCACTCTGACTATCGAGGGATTCGATAGAGACTCAGGATGAACTAGACTTAAAGGGTTTTTAGGATGCATATTTTGAGGATCAACAGGTTGTAGGTTACAGTTAATATTTAACGCTGCAACATCTAAGTCAGAGGCCAGCTAAAAATATTCTGCTCTTTAGCTCATACACAAAATCAGTTCGCCGAGGACATTTCGAAATAAAGATGTTTATGTCATTATGTGGCAGGGCGGAGGGCGGGGCCAGGTCGTGATCCTACACACCCGGTCCCGTATTAGGCTAATCAAGCCTCCCGAGAGGGATAAAGGTCGACTGCAGAGGATTGTGCTGGAGAGAGAGATAGTTTACGGACATGTCCGTCTTCATGTCCGTCTTTTAAGTTTGACATTAAAACTATTATTTATATTATCAAGCCGGTTCTCGCCTCCTCCTTTCCATTGAACTCCTTTACACTGGTGCCGAAATCCGGGAAGGAGGAGGGATACGCCGTAGTAGAGTTCTCGCCACTACCGTCCACCCCAACGGAGCAGCCGTGGCCATCTGCCGGGAGACGGAACGCCCGCCGCCGCCTGGAAGAGGACGATGGCTGTCAACCGCGAGGGGAGAAGGGGCTCCTAACCGACTGCCTGGAGTGGTCAGGGCCACTGCCAGGGGTGCAGGAGTCGCCTACCGGCCGCTGAAACGCAGCAGGGTTTGAGACCGCGAGCGGGGAGGGGCTCGCTGCCGACCGCCTGGAGCGGGAGAACTGCTGCCAGGGGCTGGGGAGACCCCTTCTGTTCCCCAAGAACGCGGCGGGGCATTCCGTCCGCCAGGGGCTGGAGGTCTGCCTCTGATCCGCCGGAGAGGCACGGCTGTCATCCGATAGAGGGTAGAAGAGTGGCCGAGGAACAAGCTGCGTGTATCGGAGAACCGTCTTGATAATATAAATAATAGTTTTAATGATAAATTTAAAAGACAAACACACACATGACGGACATGTCCGTAAACTATCTCTCTTTCCAGCACCATCCTCTGCAGTCGACCTTTATCCCTCTCGGGAGGCTTGATTAGCCTAATACGGGACCGGGTGTGTAGGATCACGACCCAGCCCCGCCCTCCGCCCTGCCACACATTACTAACCGTCAAAAAAACCAAAGGACTTAGGAGAAGGTTTGTCAGCATCACTAATAGCACCAGTTATCTCACCAACCAGAATTACAAATGTAATTGAACTCTATCTCCATAAACAGATAGTCCCGCCCCAAACGTACGCCATTGGTTGAGCCAACGTTGCATGTCGAGCTGGTTGTGATTGCATCACATTCAAGTTGTCATTATAAAAGCACGTGACATACTCTCTAAAGATAATAATCTGTTGCTATTAGTGTCAATTTGTCTTTATACTCAAATGGTACCTGCTTCTCACTGATTTGGAAATGTTCAGGCCCTCTTTGACAATTTGTGATGTGAAAGAACCAAAGAGCAGAAGGTTTTAGTTGTAATTCTGTGGCTGTAAAAACAACACAGCATCAGTGTCTAAACATGAAACTGTGGCTAGGAATGGAATACTAGCGTACTGCTTACTATGGAGTATATTATATAGTCCAATTAAAAACACATTGCACATTGTTCTGCATATTGCAGAAGTAGTACGATAGTATGCTATTCTGCACATAGTCCAGGTCAAGTTTCGGATGTACTGTCTCCTGCCCTGTTAGACTGGACAATTCAGCCTATGAGAATGAAGGGAGCACTTGGTCATGAGCTGCGATTGGATGTTTTTTCTGTCTCTCAAACTTGGTACCTGTCACCTTTGTGTGTGTTTTGCGTGTGTGTGTGTGTGCGTGTTATGGGCAGATTTTGAGCAATGCTATGCAGCTGTCTTCTCCTCTCGTGCCGAGGTGATTTTAGGTTTGGCGAATCCCAAAGAATGATTTTTTTTATACATAGTAAGACACAGATAGGTTTTGGAATATATTTGTAAATGTATAACTTTTGAATGATAAATCAACACTTTTGTAAAACAATCCACATGGGAGCGTTTGTCTGTCGGTGTAGTCTGATTTGTTCATGTTTCTGGTCCGGTTCTGCTGTCTGATTTCTAGCTGAATGTAAACGGCCTGATTCAAGATCAAAACTGCAGCAGGAAACCTTCAACTTACACCTCTGATACTCGTAATCCAGACTGAATATGTCATGCTGCTCTTATTGGTATAATATGTATTGATCATCAGTACATGAATAACAGAATATGAATCAAATCTATATGGGAGGTGCAATTCCAGGTCTGTAGCTGTTCTGAATTAATGCTAGGGATGGGACGATATTGTTATCTCACGATTCGGTTCGATATACGATATGAGGTTCACGATTCGATGTAACAATACTTAAATGACAACATTACAGAAATGTTTTTATTTTCTGAAAATATGTTTAAGAAAAATACTCATTATAATTTCTCATTGAAATAAAGCTCTTTAATACACAATATAAATGCTCAAAGTTGCTCTTATACCTGTCTCTATAAAAGATCACAAACAAATAAGATTTCAAAAATAGTGGGCTACATCCAGGCTGATCAGGTGCAGAACAAGCAACAGATCATGTTCTGAAAAACAAACATATAACTTTGTAAAATATATATTTTTTTACATTATCCATCCATCCATCCATCTTCAACCGCTTATCCGAAGTCAGGTCGTGGGGCAGCAGCTCCAGCAGGGGCCCCAAACTTCCCAATCCCGAGCCACATTAACCAGCTCTGACTGGAGGACCCCGAGGCGTTCCCAGGCCAGTGTGGAGATGTAATCCCTCCACCTAGTCCTAGGCCTTCCCCGAGGCCTCCTCCCAGATGGACGTGCCTGAAACCCCTCCCTAGGGAGGCGGCCAGGGGGCATCCTTACCAGATGCCCAAACCACCTCAACTGACTCCTTTCGACGCAAAGGAGCAGCGGCTCTACTCCGAGCTCCTCACGGATGACTGAGCTCCTCACGGATCTCTAAGGGAGAAGCCCGCCACCCTTCTGAGGAAACACATTTCGGCCGCTTGTACTCGCTGACCTAGTTCTTTCGGTTATGAGTGTAGGAACGAAAATTGACCGGTAAATCGAGAGCTTTGCCTTCCTGATCAGCTCTCTTTTCATGACAATGGTGCGAGAGCGAGTGCAATACCGCCCCCGCTGCCCCGATTCTCCGGCCAACCTCCAGCTCCATTGTCCCCTCACTTGTGAACAAGACCCTGAGGCACTTGAACTCCTTGGGGCAATACCTACTTCCCTACCCGGAGTACGCATATCACATCATTTATATCATGAAATGATATATATAATAATGATATGAGCTATCACTGTTTGAAATAATGTGTAAAATTTACAAGTAATAACATTGAGTTTACTTCCATTTGTATAAGAAACGCTAAAAAGGTTACTGTCACTTTAAGGGTTCAACGAGCATCTCAGTGTTCTGGTTGAACGAGAATCTCTCCGTTTCTTTATCGCATCCATGTTATGTGAGATTATAATTAATATTTATTTAAATTTTTTTATCTGACTGTAAAGAACAGAAAGGATATTAAGACACTTATTCAATGAAAGTGGAGTCGCCTTATTTTTATGGACACACACTACACGGAGGAAACAACCCGCTTTAATCTCAAGCACTTTTCATGAAAACAAGGCAACTTTCCAGGTATTCCGGTACTTAAATTTCTGAAAGCTAAATTCAAGCACTTTAAGGACCTTGTGTGAACCCTGTAAACACTAGAAAAAAGCACATTTCATTTATAATCACATGAACAGAAAATAATGTTGCAAATTTTGAAATATCGAGTTATGCCAAGTCTTTCTAGCAAGTCAGTCCACTGATGGACATCTTTGGAATGCTCCCGGGACAGTGCAACTCCTATCTACTTGAATGTCAAAATCATAGTATTTTCAAGAATATTGCACCTGTAGCTCCAGGCAGAGCTCCAATAAGGGGCAGGAGCTCCAAACTGCCAGCAAATATATAGGGAGTCCCTAACCTAACCCAACCATTTACCTAACCCTAACTGTGAGTGGAAGTGACGCCCCTTTTTGGAGTTGGCACAAACTCATTTTGTAGTAACCCTGCCCCATCTTTTGGAGATCACCAGCCTGCAGTTAAACCTACTTGATTTCAATCTCATGTAAACACAGTTTTCTTCCATTGTCGGATATTTTAAATAAGCTGATTGTGGTCATTATCATCCTATTAGTGTGCATGTAAACGAGCTCATTGACAGTCAATGGGTGAACCATGTGCTGTTGTACAACACATCAAGCATAACTAATACACACTGTTAAAGTTTCATTCTTACAGTCGACTGAATCAGACAGCAGCCGCAGACCGAACCCCTTTTCTGTTCTATACATAAACCACATTTCAGTCTCCTCCCGTTCTTTTATTTCTTTAGATTCTTTTCTTTGCATTTTACACACTGTTCTGTGAATGTCTCGTGTTGACTGTACTATCTGTCCTTTTGCCATTTAAACACTGTTTTTGGAAGTCTCTCTGCTGTGTCTTCAATCCGTGTGGTGTTGTGTAAACAGCTCAGTTTTTCTCATTTCCCATTTCGAATAGGAGGCGTCCCAATTCGCACACTTATAGTACTAAACACTAAAGGTATATACTTTGCTGTTGATGGGAAAGTACTTTTCACTATGTAGTAAGATGGTATGAAATTCGACAATCCACCCAAAACCGTAATCCACCGTAAGACAGGGACGTAATTACCATGGACAATGAGGGGGACATTTATCATATAGCTCAATAAATGTGATTCTTACTTTAACCTTTGGTGATGGTTAAATAAACGACTCGCTATTTAAAGAATAATAGAAAAAATTGAATGATTAAAAAATGTGGGTAAATAATATTTTGAAACGCAAATATGGGCTCACCAGCCTTTCATTATTGCCATGTTTACTTCCTTTAATGCACTGACAAATATTCAGATGTAATACACTCTACTAAAATCTATTACTACTATTATTGCACATAATATTGTTGCAGTGAAACTATTATAAATGGCTGCTAAAATTACAATTCAAACCTCAGTATATTTGAGCATATACAGTATCTCAAAAAAGTACACCCCTCACATTTTTGTAAATATTTGTTTATATCTTTTCATGTGACAACACTGAAGAAATGACACTTTGCTACAATGTAAAGTAGTAAGTGTACAGCTTGTATAACAGTGTAAATTTGCTGTCCCCTCAAAATAACTCAACACACAGCCATTAATGCCTAAACCGCTGGCAACAAAAGTGAGTACACCCCTAAGTGAAAATGTCCAAATTGGGCCCAAAGTGCCAATATTTTGTGTGGCCACCATTATTCTTCAGCACTGCTTTAACCCTCTTGGGCATGGAGTTCACCAGAGCTTCACAGGTTGCCACTGGAGTCCTCTTCCACTCCTCCATGACGTCATCACAGAGCTGGTGGATGTTAGAAACCTTGTGCTCCTCCACCTTCCGTTTGAGGATGCCCCACAGATGCTCAATAGGGTTTAGGTCTGGAGACATGCTTGGCCAGTCCATCACCTTCACCCTCAGCTTCTTTAGCAAGGCAGTGGTCATCTTGGAGGTGTGTTTGGGGTCGTTATCATGCTGGAATACTGCCCTACGGCCCAGTCTCCGAAGGGAGGGGATCATGCTCTGCTTCAGTATGTCACATTACATGTTGGCATTCATAGTTCCCTCAATGAACTGTAGCTCCCCAGTGTCGGCAGCACTCATGCAGCCCCAGACCATGACACTTCCACCACCATGCTTGACTGTAGGCAAGACACACTTGTCTTTGTACTCTTCACCTGGTTTCCGCCACACATGCTTGACACCATCTGAACCAAATAAGTTTATCTTGGTCTCATCAGACCACAGGACATGGTTCCAGTAATCCATGTCCTTAGTCTGCGTGTCTTCAGCAAACTGTTTGCGGGCTTTCTTGTGCATCATCTTTAGAAGAGGCTTCCTTCTGGGACGACAGCCATGCAGACCAGTTTGATGCAGTGTGCGGCGTATGGTCTGAGCACTGACAGGCTGACCCCCCCCCCTTACCCCTTCAACCTGTGCAGCAATGCTGGCAGCACTCATACGTCTATTTCCCAAAGACAACCTCTGGATATGACGCTGAGCACGTGCACTCAACTTCTTTGTTCGACCATGGCGAGGCCTGTTCTGAGTGGAACCTGTCCTGTTAAACCGCTGTATGGTCTTGGCCACCGTGCTGCAGCTCAGTGTCAGGGTCTTGGCAATCTTCTTATAGCCTAGGCCATCTTTATGATCTTTTTTTCAGATCCTCAGAGAGTTCTTTGCCATGAGGTGCCACGTTGAACTTCCAGTGACCAGATTGAGGGAGTGTGAGAGCGATGACACCAAATTTAACACACCTGGTCCTCATTCACACCTGAGACCTTGTAACACTAACGAGTCACATGACACCGGGGAGAGAAAATGGCTAATTGGGCCCAATTTGGACATTTTCACTTAGGGGTGTGCTCACTTTTGTTGCCAGCGGTTTAGACATTAATGGCTGTATGTTGAGTTATTTTGAGGGGACAGCAAATTTACACTGTTATACAAGCTGTACACTTACTACTTTACATTGTAGCAGTGGCATTTCTTCAGTGTTGCACATGAAAAGATATAATCAAATATTTAAAAAAATGTGAGGGGTGTACTCACTTTTGTGAGATACTGTATGCTAAAAACTGTTGAGAGTATTATCTTAATATTGCTAGCTGGAACAAATAAACTGTCTATTACTGAATGAAAGTATGTGATTATCAATTTACAATATTAATTATTAATTATTACATACAGTTAATATTTTGCCTTTTGAAATATTCTTTACTTTCAGGCGAAGAGTGCAAACAACATTGTTAATATGTACATTTGTCGGTAATACTCTGGTAAACACATGTAAATAGGCCAGATTTCTACTTGTTTTCAGAGTATGTGCTATTTATACTTATAATCATCAGTACAAGTAAGCCGAGTGTGAATTTTTATAATGATCAAATTCTTATTTTTCCAATGGATTCATCACATACTAAGTTATGTACAAATGCAAACATATTTAAAAAGCTTCCATGTGGAATGCACTGTGACGTATGAAAATAAAAATGTTTCTCAATTATCAGTTCTTTCGGTTATAAAGTGTGACGAGAATCTTTGCAAGACTGCAATAAATATTCAAGAAGAGACATTGTAAACTGACATCTTTGACATTTAATAATAATTATTAATAAAGAAGCTGACAAAAGGGTTTGTGTCAAATATGAATTCTTTTAAAATATTTATTAATGATTTCATTAATAAAGGGGAGGTCCATTGTACATTTCTTTTCTCCAGTGTGCGATATAACCACAGCTGAATAATGCTTCATCCAGCACAGCTTGCATGAACGTGTAATATATTGTGTGCACATTTATACAATGAACAGATGTCACATCACTTAGTTGAAATTGGCTCAAAGCACTTCTACAGCTTATGTTGTTTTTTGGCATACTGAATGATAATTTTTATACTGGGTTTTAATATAAAAATGACCACAGAACTGGCCAATCACCCATCTGTTCTGATGGGTCAAAAATATGTCAATTTTAAAAAATATCAAGTAACCTGTACGGGTCATTTTACACACCAAAATCAAAAGACAAATATATTTTTTAAAATTGCTTATTAAATTAAAACCACGCACACATACAGTTGAAGTCAGAAGTTTACATACACTTAGGTTGAATTTATTAAAACTTATTTTTTAACCACTCCACAGATTTAACATTAGCAAACTATAGTTTTGGCAAGTCGTTCAGGACATCTACTTTGTGCATGACATGAGTAATATTTCCAAAAAGAATTTACAGACCGATTGTTTCACTTTTAATTGACTATATCACAATTACAGCGGGTCAGAAGTTTACATACACTAAGTTACCTGTGCCTTTAATCAGCTTGGAAAATTCCAGAAAGTGATGTCAAGCCTATATATAATTAGCTTCTGATAGGATGTGTACTGCATTGGAGGTGTACCTGTGGATGTATTTTAAGGCCTACCTTCAAACTCAGTGTCTCTTTGCTTGACATCATGGGAAAATCAAAATAAATCAGCCAAGACCTCAGAAATAATGTTGTGGGCCACCAAAAGTCTGGTTCATGCTTGGGAGTAATTTCCAAACACCTGAAGGTACCACGTTCATCTGTACAAACAACAGTAGGCAAGTATATACACCATGGGACCACTCAGCCATCATACCGCTCAGGAAGGAGACGCATTCGGTCTCCTAAAGATAAACGTAGTTTGGTGCAAAAAGTGCAAATCAATCCCAGAACAACAGCAAACGACCTTGTGAAGATGTTGGAGGAAACAGGTGGACAAGTATCTATATCCACAGTAAAACGAATCCTATATTAACATAACCTGAAAGGCTGCTCTGCAAGGAAGAAGCCACTGCTCCAAAACAGACATAAAAAAGCCAGACTACAGTTTGCAAGTGCACATGGGGACAAAGATCTTACTTTATGTTTGTAGGAAAAAGGGAGAGGCTTGCAAGCCGAAGAACACCATCCCAACCGTGAAGCATGGGGGTGGCAGCATCATGTTGTGGGCGTGCTTTGCTGCAGAAGGGACTGGTGCACTTCACTAAATAGATGGCATCACGAGGAAGGAAAATTATGTGGATATACTGAAGCAACATCTCAAGACAACAGTCAGGAAGTTAAAAGCTTGGTTGCAAGTGGGTCTTCCAAATGGACAATGACCCCAAGCATACCTCAAGTTGTGGCAAAATGGCTTAATGACAACAATGTCAAGATATTGGAGTGACCATCACAAAGCACTGACCTCAATCTGATAATAATAATAATAATAATAATTAATAATTTATTATATTTATATAGCGCTTTTCGAGGCACTCAAAGCGCTTTACATAGTAAACCACCACCAGTGTGCAGCATCCATCTGGATGACGAAACAGCAGCCATAATGTGCCAGAACGCCCACCACACACCAGCTATTGGTGGAGAGGAGAGAGTAGAGTTATAGAGCCAATTAATGGATGGGGATTATTGGGAGGCCATGATTGAGAAGGGCCAATGGGGGCAATTTGTCCAGGACACCGTGGTTACACCCCTACTCTTTACAAAAAAGTGTACTGGGATCATTAATGACCACAGAGTCAGGAACTCGGTTTAACGTCTCATCCAAAAGACCATCCATCCATTTTTATAATATAGTGTCCCTGCCACTATACAGGGGTATTACAACCCACACAGACCACAGGGTGAGCACCCCCTACTGGACTCCCTAATACCACTACCAGCAGCATCATTAGTTTTCCCCATCCAGGTACTGCCCAGGCTCAATTTAAAGGCATTGCCAAATACTAACAAAGTGTATGTAAACTTCTGACCCACTGGGAATGTGATGAAAGAAATAAAAGCTGAAATAAATCCTTCTCTCTACTATTATTCTGACATTTCACATTCTTAAAATAAAGTAGTGATCCAAACTGACCTCAGACAGGGAATGTTTGCTATGATTAAATGTATTTGGCTAAGATGTATGCACACTTCTGACTTCAACAGTATGTATTAATTTTAGGAATAATACGATTTTTTTGCATTGTGACATTTTTACCATAATGCATCTGGATGGTTTACTTCTATAATTATTATAATAATTTTATTATAATTTAAAATGACAATACAGAGGGAGAACTACCATGATGTATAAACACTTTACAATTTAATACAAATATACATTTTTCACATTGCTGTAATGAGAATCAGGGGGTAAAATGTGCATAAATGCCATGAAAACAAGCACTTACCAAAAAATAGCTTCATTTTCCATTTGCAAAATATATTTTTTTTTCTATTGATTGGGAGTAAAATGATCTGGAAATGTTCTTAACAAGTTTAACCCAATAAAGCTCATTTTCCAATCCTATTTGTTTTAATGTAATGTGAAAAAAGCTAAATATTTATACGTCATAGTAGTATCTGTTGTACTGCCTTTAATGTATGCTGACGTAAATAAATATATGGTATATCAGATTATATTTTTCTCTGTAATACATAAGAAAATCATATTACAGAAATGAGAATTATCAATAAAGAATAATGGCTCAATATCAAAACCCCCAAATGTGAAAGATCTGGACTAATTGCACTAATGTAATTAGGGGAGAAATATGCTTAATTATCATTAAAATTGCCTTGTGAAAATATCATCAATATTTAATGCAAAATACAGCAATAAAATTAGCTTTCATTTTCTTTTTGCAAAATATAATTACTCACTTTATCCTTTTGATTTTAGGGTGAAATGTGACCTGGACCCGCCACTTATATCGGTAAATATGAGCAAAGGCGGCTGTGAAAATATGTCTTTATTGTTTATCCTTTTCATCTTTCATTCAAAATATTCACAAAAATATATCCTCTAATGGATATCAAACTACGGCAAACACAATACAAGTTTTATCCCAAAAATATTTATTTTCTCAAATATATGTGTGGCACAATTATTGGCACCCTTTAATACAATACTTGGCACTGCAAAATACATATTTTATTCTGGGATTTCCCCCCTTTTAATTATTTGACTTCAATTAAAGGTTGATTTTTGTGAATATTTTGAATGAAAGATCAAAAGGATAAACAATAAAGACAGATTTCACAGCCGCCTTTGCTCATATTTACCAAGGGCGCCAATACAAGTGGAGGGCACTGTAGATAAGGTCAATAAATGATAACTTAAGAGGGATGGCAGAAGTTAGTAAGGCAAAAACACATGGAGGGTATGCCATGAATAATGTCTCTAATCTGATCATATTACGGTCTGTTTAAAGGTGAACCTAAAGTCATACGTCTGGAATCACCCCTTTGGCTGAAACACTTCAACATAACATCTCCCTCGCATATATTACAACATATTACATTTGATATCAGCAACTCTTTGCTATCGTATATAAAAACAGTATTTGCTATTTGTGACGAGCATTTGATGGTCTTGATCATTGTGCTTTAAACAGATCTTCTAACAATGTGTAATAACACGTCATATGACACAATACACATCTAATATAAACATCACATTATTCAGATGCAGGAGATTCAATCATGCTCCTTTAGAAATGGATCACACAAAAAATGTTCATGGCATTTTAAACCTGTATGACTTCGTAACAAGTTTGTTGTACTTGGGAAAGGAAGTCATTTAGGTTTGGAACAACATGAGGGTGAATTTTATTTTTTGGGTGAACTATCCCTTTAACATTAGCTCCCATTAAAGAACCAGTACAAATCCGATGGTGCTAATGCAGCATCTGCAGAAATACTAAAACGGCAACAGCTGAAGCGGACTTCAGAGACTTCAGTGAGGGCTAATCTATGATCTTGGAAGGTTATTATGGCAGTATCTTCACCCGCTTTTCATCTTTACAGGAAAATGGAAGCCTGAAGCAGGTTCAAGACATAATGAATGTCGAAGAACACAACCTGAAGTCACTTCTCAACAGCACACAGACCTGCAGCTCTTCAACTGCAAGAGTTAACAGAGTGAACATCACAAAAACATGTCCGGGTCATATTTCACCCAAGCATCAAAACAAAATCAAGAATGAAGAAAATGAAGCCGCTTATTTGACCGTTAAGGTTTTTTAGCATTGTGACATTATTTTTAATATGCATTTTCACTTCGGAAATATGGATGTCCGAATTAATCAAAATGAAATGTCCAAATAAATCAATAAACACAAACTTATAGAGAGAAAAAAAAAAAACCTATTTTAAGATTTTCACACAATTCAAATTTAATTGACCAATCATAAAAAAAAAAAAATTTAAAAAAGAAAAAAAAGCCTATTTTAAGATTTTCACACATTTCAAATTTCCATCAAATTTAACTGACCAATCATAAAAAAAAAAATATATATATATATATATATATATATATATATATATATATATATTTTAATGCGTAAATCAGAAATATTTTCAAAAAACAACAATTATTAAATTAATAATTAAATCACTAAATAATTTAAGAAACGTCCTGTGCGTTTCATTTCAGCACTAGTTTGTGTCCATTTTCGCATCATCTTTGGGTCAACTTTTCATTTAAGCATGAGCATCGTGTCTTTTCATTTTCATGATTATTTATTTATTTATGACATTTTAAAATACCATTATGTAATTATTAATCCCATTATTTTGAGATGATTCTCATATTATCATTGTGATACAATATTTTCTTTACAAATCAGCACAAATTAAAAGGCAGCACAACAAAATACTATCTTGCTTTATAACCACTAAAGAATAATATATTGTTATTTGCAGTTCAGAAATTAGAGGGAATAATTGTTATGCAAATAATATATATATTAGTTGTAAAATGGCCTAGATTAAGTTTTTGGTATAATTGTAAAGAACACTTTAAAAAAAAAAATACAAAAAAAAAACAATTATTAAAAAAACAAACAAAAAATTAAAATATATATATATATATATATATATATATATATATATATATATATTTATTAATTATAGATTATTATAAAGAAACTGATTAAAAAATATATTTGTGTAATAATTGTTGTGCAAATAATGTAAAAATAAAATGGCCTTAATTTAATCAACCTTGATTTATAAATGTATTAGTTTAGATTTTGGGATGAAATATGACATGGACATGATCTTGTCAGGCTTCATGTGATTTTTACACCATGAGATGAAGAAACAGGTTTAAGGAAAGAGAGAAATTAAAGGATCACAACACAAAGAATCAATTCTGTCAGATGGATCACCGTCTACAAATCATCTAATAGTGAAGAATTCTTACAGTCGTTGGCATCTGTCAGTCTGTGTCGAGTCCATGTTAAGTGAATGTATGGAACTATACGATTATTAAAAAAAGGCCCAAATTTTTCTTGCAAAAAACCCCAAAAAACTGCCATTCCACAAAAAGGAGACAAAGAAGCCAAATAACAGCAATAAAATCACTCCTGAGATAAAAAGATATATACCGCTGTAGAATAAGCAAACAGGAATCTGCACGGTTTGGCGAACACGTCAGCTTGCAGGTCCTTCGACAAAGAAGGACGATCTTTTTATTAAATATCACGAATTCCACATAAAACTCCTTAACTCTAATAAAATCTGTACAGTTTCTTTTTTTTAAAGTCTTTGTGGTTTGTATGGATCCAAAAAAGGACTTGTTCTCCGCTGTGTCCGCACTGTGTTTATGTGAAATCATTCTGTGGTCCGTTTGCATGAGAAGACTGTAGATCCACTAGCAGCATTTTTTCTTTCTTTTGCTATTCTTGTTGAGTTTAATCACATCGTTTTGTTGTTGTTGCTGTTGTTTAGCCACAGACTCTTTCTTTGCCCGGAGCACCAGCTCTGTGATGCAGTTAAACATCTATAGAGACACACAGAAACATTACTGCATACCACAACAATAAAGAGGAGTACACTACAACGCTGGGCATTATAGCATTAAAAAGATCAATTATCATATTGTACAAATAACAAATATAACAATTACTCTACATAAGAACTAATTACACATTCAAACACAACAATCACTAAAGGTTTGCACAGCATGCAGACATGATGTCAGTAATGAGATTCACAGAGTGAGTTTCATTCTGTGCCATTTGAGTCATCATCATCGTGTCTGTATGATGTAATTGGCGCCATCTCCTGGTGGCCATATGTAATTCGAGTGATTGATTACATGACTCTCTGCCCAAATATATAGGTATATATAGGTAGTTTATATAGGTATTTTATTTCGTTGTGTAGTCTCATGTGGTCCTATGTTGGTCCTTTGTTGTTTTTATGTAGCACCATGGTCCTGGAGGAACGTTGTCTCGTTTTGCTGTGTACTGCACTAACTGTATATGGTTGAAACGACAATAAAAACCACTTGACTTGACATGGAGGACTATCACCGCTGGTTGGAGCAATATGAATTCGATTGGTTTAGCATTCCATGATGCTACAGTATTTCCGATGATGTCATCAGATCCAGGAAAGCTAACGTGTTTGATGCTATGTGCACATTATGTGGATTATCTAATGATCTATGCATCTGATTACTTTGTGGGAGGGCTAGTTTTAAAGATAATCCCTTCATCCAAGTAATGGTATGAGATATTTTGTGAAGTAATAAGAGAAAACACAGCATATATGCAACACCAACATAATTGTCAAAGGCATATACTTAGCTATTACTCACTACATTTTTGTCTGTGAGTTAAATGCAATATTTTTAATAAATGATCAAAACAGAAGACTTATTTGTCTGCAAATTTCAAAGCACTTGTTACTTTTGGTAATAATGCCTACATGCATTTTAAAGTAGAGCTTGTAAGCTTTTAAAAGATGCCCATTTTGTGTTGGTCAAGACTGTAGTTATTAATATTTTGAGGAATAATTTGTTTTTCCCCCATTAGAGCATTTGCTTCTGAGATTAAGGGTCTACTAATGTTAACAAAATGTAACATTTTTGAAAGTGCTACCCAATTATTTTAATTTTTTATTTAGCCAGGTTTTCTAAAAAGCATGTCTTCAGACTATTTGTATGATCTTACAGAAATTACAAAAATGCTTTTAGAGATGGTAAGATCGATTCATTTCTGTCCAAAACTACATTTCAATGAATCGATTCAACCTTTTGTTTGCATCATGTTGCAACATGTTCACGCGAGTCTTTGCATGTCATTTTAAAAACTCATTTTAAAAAGCCACTTGACTTCGAAAAGTTCAAAATATTTTAACTAAAAAAATATGTATAGGAAAATATTGCAGTTTATTTATATTTATTGTTATATTGGTACATAATGGAAACAACATAGAAAATGAAAATTGTGTTTATTAAGTGAAAAACAATACAGAAAAGTATGTGGCAATGAAGAGCATTTTTTAAACATCTTTGTTTATGGTGGAAAACGCAGAAATCAAAGCGTTTTCAAATGTAAACATCGTTACAAGCGCTGCTCTCCTGCATTTTAAATAGTAATGCATCAAACCCTTCCATCATTTCTTTAACTCTTCCCGCAGCCTTTTCACAACACAATCTGATTGGTTCTAAAACAGACCAATGAACACTCACCTCTTCCACGTTGACATTTTCTTTTGCGCTCGTCTCAAACAGACTGATGCCCATCTGCTCGGCAAACTTCTGCGCGTCGTTCGTCTCCACCACCTTTGAGTTCGGATCGTCATTTTTATTGCCCACTTAAGGGAGAAAAAGTGAATAAATTAACTACATTTATTTAAAGATCTCATTTAATGGAAAACAGAATTTTCTTGCTATTGTAAAAATAAGAGTTTGATGCCACAACTATGAGCTCATTAACATATGCCCCACCCCATTTACTTATTAATGCCTGCTTTGTATTCAGCAAACTGGGCCTGCCCGGATGAACAAGTAAACCACATTTCATATGCAAAGAGTTTGGCCAGTTCTAAAAGAGGTCCGGTATTGAAGGTACAGTTTAATTTTATGCTTCAGATAGATGGTGGCAAATGGTATTGGGAAATCCTTACATTATAAGTGGACAAATAAAATGCAACAAAGTAATGAAGAGTATTTGGCCCTTTTAACTCACCTAATATTCGACATACGTCATCACAGTTCTGGTTGATTTCGTGCAACCATCGTTTGACGTTGACAAAGGATTCAGCACTGGTGACATCATACACTACTATTACCCCGTGGGTTCCTCTGTAATACCTGTGAAAGGAAAAGAAAACTTCAAACTCAACAAACATTTCTCTCAATAGCCACCAAGGGGTGTAACCAAGAGCCAATGCCATGCCTTTCAATCTCTCGGCCAAAGTGAACAAAGCGATAGTCCTCAGATGTTAAACCACAGGCAGTCTCCAAACACACAAAGAACTCTTTGAAAGGCCTGTTTCAAGCCTCTTTGTCATTGGCCAAGCCAGTCACAGTTCTG
Organism: Xyrauchen texanus; assembly: GCF_025860055.1. Lineage (NCBI taxonomy): Eukaryota > Metazoa > Chordata > Actinopteri > Cypriniformes > Catostomidae > Xyrauchen > Xyrauchen texanus. The sequence goes on from NC_068302.1 coordinate 39,657,726, forward strand.
CTTTAATGACAGGGACACAAACATTCATGGGCGGGTGTGTACACACACACACACACACACACACACACACTGAATCGCACAACTGAACACTGATGAAGCAGCATACACTCCCTCATTAGCTACAAAATGACCATCTGGCCTCAGGCCATTGCACACATAACATGTCACCACATTAATAGAAGACAAGTCCAAAATAGAGGTTGACCGATTGTGGATTTTGCCGATGCTGATAAATAAGATGGTGGAAAAGGCAGATTAATTGATAAAAAAAAAAAATTTCATCAATTTATAGAGTAATAAAAAACGTCTTATTCTTTCCTTACGATGAAGCAGAGGTCGACCAAAGGTGAATTGTGCCGATACCGGAAGCGAAGGTGAATATGCCGATAGCAGATTAACTGATCGATAGTTTTTTAAATACATTTATAGAATGTCAAGAACAGACAAAAATGGACAAAATTCCAATAATAACCAGAAAAAAAACTAAAGATTTGGTGCATAATGTGGGACAGAATCACTTATTTTGGGACTCTTATTTTGAAACGAGAGTAACTTGGCTCCATTACAATTATCTATACTTAATTTACCAAATTATACCCACACACAATGTGCTGCAGAGCGCGTTTCTACATAGTCTAATTTTTCTTTGCATGCCCTCGCTTTAATTTACAACACTATTTATCTAATGAAAATAACGAAATATGCATTGAAGTGAGGATAAAAGTATGGATGAATATTGTCAATGAAAGAACTGACACCCCACGAGGTGTCAGTGATTGGTTTTTATTTTGCCTCGAGAGGCACCTGTTATACAGTAGAAACAAGTAAACTCCTGTAAACTCCTGAGGCCGTTGCTGAAGCAAATACATTTTAAATAAAAAAAAACATCGGGATAGATTTTTGCAGATAACCGATAGTTCCAAAAATCAACTATTGGCACAAATTAATCAGTAAACAATTAGATATTGGTCTACCTCTACTTTGAAGAGCATAGACAATGAGGCTATAAGGGCCCAAAATGAACAAAATCCCAAAAGCAGTTTGTAACCGGACGGAGGGTGATTTTACACACACGGTCCCTTATCAGGCTAATCAAGCCTCCGAGAGGGATAAAGGCCGACTGCGGATGGTGGTGCAACAGAGAGAGGACGTTTACAGGCAGCTGTCTGTCCTATGTGTGCGTTTGTTTCTTTTGGTTTATTTCTTTATTAAACTATTATTTATATTGTCAAGCCGGTTCTCGCCGCCTCCTTTACACTGGTGCGGAAGATTCGGGAAGGAGGAGGGATACGCCGTAGTGGAGTTCTCACAGCTACCATTCACCCCAACGGAGCAGCCGTGGCCGTCTTCCGGGGTCTGAGACCGCTGACCACGAGCGAGGAGGGGCTCACTGCTGACCGCCTAGAGCGGGAGAACTGCTGCCACGGGCAGGGGAGACCCCTTCTGTTCCCCGAGCACGCAGTGGGGCTTCTGTCGTCCACTGTCGTCTTGCCACAGAGCAAAGAGTGTTAAAGCCTTTTTCTGGAAAGGCATATCAATGACATGGCCAGCAAACAGTCCGGATCTCAATCCAATTGAAAATTTATGTCCATGACAAGGCTCCATCCTGCAAAGCTGATCTGTCAACCGCTATTCGAGAAAGCTAGAAACCAGCTTGATGGAGAATATTGTTCAAGGTACACAGTCAAAACATGCTCCCACAGACCTTCCCTCTGTACATGTTGATTTACTGAACTTACGTAGACGTGATGGTTCTGAATCGCTCCTGTCCTGCCGTGTCCCAGATCTGCAGTTTCACCTTCTCTCCATTAATTTCCACCGTCCGGATCTTGAAGTCCACTCCTATAGTGGTGATGTAACTACCTACGACAGAAAACAAAACATTCATTGTCCTGCAATGCCACACGACTTCTACCAAGATTATAAGGGTATAAGTTGACCTCCAAAATAGAGGTCGAACAACAGTGGATTTTGCACATTTCCAGTTGGTGGAAAATGCTGAAAACCAATTACACGGCCATGTATTTTTTTTTAAATCGATTTATAGAATGACAAACTTCTTGCTTTTCCTTACTATGAAGAGCGCATACACTGAGGCTACAAGAGACCAAAATGAATAAAATCCCCAAATTCCTAAAACAATGAGAATAATACGATTTGGCACATTAAGTGGGACTTTTAACTATAACCTTGTGCGAGGACTCGCTATACGCAACGCATCATTTATACCGACTTAATACTGTTCACAAGACACTAAATTGTAATTTAAAGGGTTCAAATTCTGCCGCACCGAGTCATGTGACACAAAAGCATGCCGTCGATTTCCTTGTAGCGCTCGTATGGACGCAGTGCCAACAAAAGTGCCTCTGGTAAGAAATCTCTTTAGACTTCACCACTGAAACCCGTTTGGTTGCACAGACTAGTGTCTCTAGTTTCGTTTGATGTGCTAATTTAAATATTTCATTCATTTTTCACGCTTTGGTGCACTGCTAAAAAAGGACTCGGATGAGTGATGTGGAGCGGTTTTCAGACAGAAGTTCCAAAAACAAGTATTTTGAAAAGATTCATGCAGCACATGCAAGCCACTTGAGCATCACGAGCCGGCAGCGCTTCACTTTCGGTTAATCGCACGAGTAAACATGCCCAGTTCTGACTGCACGGATGACAGCCGACATTGGGTTTCATTTGTTTCTTTTTGCTTTCAGAACGTAATAAGGAAAACACCACTATTAATCCTTGAGATTTCCACAATACATGAAGGAAATTGTGAGTCTACAGGGTTTTATTCTACCCATTAATTCCCTTAATTAGTTCTCCGAACAATCTTCTGGAGAATATTTTAAAGATCATCACATGCTTCATCAGACAGAATATACCTATAATGATTAGTTCCAGAAAATGTCAAGGCTTTCACCAGCAACCCGATTAGCGAGCCCAGACACTTCATACTGAACGACACGTTCGTGCACCTTACCTGAAAAAGTGTTATCTGCAAAGCGCAGGAGTAGACTGCTCTTCCCAACACCTGCAAACAGACCAAATCAAAGAATGAAGAATGATGCTACATACGCTGCAACAGACAGTACCTAAGATAAACACTGGCTCCAGCATACCGTAAACATGGTTTCTAGCTGATCTTTTAGATTTACTGGTGAAAGATCAAACCTAAAATGCCATATATGTATTTGAGAAACATTTCTAATGGAAATAGCCCAGTATATAAAGACACATTGGCCAACTTTTGGCCAATTTTGAGATTATCAGATAACCATAGCTTGGCCAATTAACAGCATGCTAGTTTAAGAAGAAAGTATACATGAGAATGGAGTCTTTTGTTCTATAAAATGTCTAAAAATGACACTGCATTCGTTCAAGACTTCCATTTTTGAAAGACAAATAATTCTGTTCAGCCAGGTAACATGTAATCGATCCAAAATACTGATACAAATATTGGGAATGTAGCAAACGATTGCTCTTTGGAACATTTTTGAATCATGGTGGGATAACATCGATCATCAGGTTGTTCACGCCAGTTTGAGTGCATGCTTTCAGTAAAGCAAAAGACAGACAAACCAAATACTAATAAAATACCGAAATTCATGTTCATTTTTCAATCAATTGTTTCAAACAATTATGAGTTAAACTGACAGCATAAATGTTGATTAACACAAAAATGTGCTTAAAATAATATATATCATGTTTTTTTTGTCCTAAACTTCATTTAACGCATGCTACTTTGGACAGTTATGTCCAATTAGCATTAGTCAGAAATTAGCATTTATATCCCTTTTTGTAAAAAAAAAAAAAAGAAAAAAGATGCACTTACAATGGAAGTGAATAGGGCTGAGTAAAAATATTGCCGATGCGTCACGATCTTAGATTTTGATAACGATTCTTAAATCCCAAGATCGATCTTTCACTTTTGGGCAACCCTCTTTAATGCAAGAAGGTCACTTGCATTTGCGACCAAATATCAGGCTATTTGACTAAAAATGTCTATAATTACCCACTGGCTTGTAAATGTTCAGATTTCACTCACCAGTGATCGAGTAGTATAGTGGAGAATTTATTAGCACTGCGTAATGAGAGAAAACGTTTGGTTTAACTCATTCTGTGTGTCCAAAGACGAGATCCACGGATCCATATATCATTGAATAATGTCTCTTTTAACACACACTCTTTTGTGTTAATGTTGATGATTAAAAACAACAAAAAAGAAACATTTAATTCTATTCACAAATGGATGTGCTTAAGAAATCAAGCACACCTTCTGTCGTTATACACCCTAACTGGCTGATGCCGCTAGTCTTAAAGAGACAGTACCGACTAAGCATGTGTTCTACAGTTGAAGTTTACATACCCTTAGGTTGAAGTTATTAAAACTCATTTTTTAACCACACCACAGATTTCATATTAGCAAACTATAGTTTTGGCAAGTCGTTTAGGACATCTACTTTACGCATGACACGAGTAATATTTCCAACAATTGTTTACAGACCGATTGTTTCACTTTAAAATGACTATATCACAATTCCAGTGGGTCAGAAGTTTACATACACTAAATTAACTGTGCCTTTAAGCAGCTTGTAAAATTCCAGAAATTACGTTAAGCCTTTAGACAGTTAGCTTCTGATAGGCTAATTGGAGTCATTTGGGGGAGTACCTGTGGATGTATTTTAAGGCCTACTATCAAACTCAGTGCCTCTTTGCTTTACATCATCGGAAAATCTAAATAAATCAGCCAAGAAAAATTGTGGACCTCCACAAGTCTGGTTCATGCTTGGGAGATATTCCGAAATGCCTGAAGGTCTCACGTTCATCTGTACAAACAATAGTACGCAAGTATAAACACCATGTGACCACGCAACCATCACACCGCTCAGGAAGGAGACGCATTCAGTCTCCTAGATATGAACGTAGTTTGGTGCAAAAAGTGCAAATCAATCCCAGAACAACAGCAAAGGACCTTGTGAGTAAACAGGCAGACAAGTATCTATATCCACAGTAAACGAGTCCTATATCAACATAATCTGAAAGGCTGCTCAGCGAGGAAGAAGCCACTGCTCCAAAACCACCATAATAAAGCCAGACTACAGTTTGTATGTGCACATGGGGACAAAGATCTCACTTTATAAAGAAATGTCCTCTGGTTTGATTAAACAAATATTGAACTGTTTGGCCATAATGACCATTGCTATGTTTGGAGGAAAAAGGGTGAGGCTTGCAAGCTGAAGAACACCATCCCAACCGTGAAGCATACGGGTGGCAGCATCATGTTGTGGGGGTGCTTTGCTGCAGGAGGGACTGGTGCACTTCACAAAATAGATGTTATCATGAGGAAGGATATTTATGTGGATATATTGAAGAAACATCTCAAGACATCAGTCAGGAAGTTAAAGCTCGGTCGCAAACGGGTCTTCCAAATGGACAATGACCCCAATTGAGGCAAAATGGCTTAATGACAACAAAGTCAAGGTATTGGAGTGGCATCACAACGGAGGAGGAGCCCGGCCACCTGGAAGCGGAGGAACAGCCACCGACGGCGAGGAGAGTAGGAGCTCCTAGCCGACCGCCTGCAGCGGTCAGGGCCGCTGCCAGGGGTGGTGGGAGACCCCTACCAGCTGCTAAACATCAAGAGCGGGCCGTGAGTGGGGAGGGGCTCCCGGCCGACTACCGGGAATGTTTGGAGGGTTAAAAAGCAGAAATGTGATGCTTATAATTTAAAAAAAGCAAGTTTTTTAACATTTGTATTCTTTGAGATGTAAAGTAGTTTAAATTATCGTTTTTACGGTCGTTTTAGTGTTTCGCACTAAAATCACGATAACACACATATTGTTTACGTCTTGTTGCTATACTTTAAAACTGAAGTATTTTAACTCTCAAAAATTGGCCCCATTCAATTCCATTGCAAATGCTTCACACGAGAAGGTGCAAAGACTCGAACTGCAAGAGCCACAAGCTGTGATGGATGGTTAACAACTAGACAGAAAAACAGGACACACACACACACACACACACACACACACACACACACACACACACACACGCACAAACATGTGCTGACATCACCAACAGCCCATCAAATTAAGCAAAGTATAATACTCTTTTCTTATTTTAAATGTCATTGCATTCGATATCAATGCAAGTGTCTTCTGCAAAGAAATGCTTTTGGAGCTTTTCTCACTTTTCTGAGCCATTATTGCCCGATGGCTTTGAATCAACTAATGTCTTTGTGATTTTTGATGAATGCAAGAGGTCAGTTCCCCTCACCTCCCCACAGGTGTCCTAACAGAGGAACCACAGGTGGAGAACTATTCATATGTTACATCTGACAACCACAATACTCTATTGATTTGATCATTTTGGTAAATGACAATTGCTGTAATATTTTGCATCTAATGCAATGACATTCACACATTTTAGTGTGACTCAAAGTGTCCAAATAGTGGCACTCAATAGTGGGACCATTCTATATGTATATGTGCAATTCCACTATAAAAAGCATTAAAGTCTTTGCATTTGATCTGAGCATTTTTGTTAAGTTAGTAAACTAATTGAACTTTATATGCATGATGCAGGACTGAAATACGGACGATGAGATACTGAATCTCTGGCCTGTCTGATCTGAACAACCTAATCTAACACAATCAGCCCGTACAGCCGCAACACAATGATGAAACACTGTTATCTTTCTGTCAAATCAGCCCTGCGTTCATCTTAAAAGCATCTTTGATCATTCCGCTTTAACTGAGACACTTTCAAACCCCCCTTCATCGGATCGTGCAGCCTCGCCCGGGCCCGCTTCCCGTCCCTCATCCGCGGTTTCGCTTACCGCTGTCACCGATGATCAGCAGTTTGAAGAGGTGATCGTAGTCCCGCGCCATGCCGCTGGTCGGTGGCTTGAAGCCTGCGGCTTCGCTGCAACTTCACGCCTCTTTCCAACCCAACGCTTAGCCGGGAACCTGTCTGACGTCCCCTCCGGATAGAAGCGGAGGATTTCACCCGGCAAGATCCCAATCACAGACAGTTTTCAGTCGGGGTTTGGCGGTGTCAGCAGTCACTCAGAGCCGGAAACGGCGCTTCCTCCTGTGTCTGCTGCACCCAGCGCAGATGCCGCTGACCAATCAGAGCGCCGCTGCTGCTTCTCCTAGCCAATCAGAGCACTGCTGCCGCAGCTCTTAACCAATCAGAGTGCCCCGACGCGATACATTGTAACAGTCGTCAACAAGCCTGTGATACAAAATATCACAGACATATGAAGGATATGAAGTGACGTGTTCATGTTTGGCGTATAATTTATTATACATGTACTTTGCTTTATAATAGATGTAAAATAATTTATTTAACATAAATTGCATTGCACACATTTAATGACTTCTACTATGAATATTTTACGTTTTTCAATTAGTTCTTTTGTTTTTTGAGATTTCATTTCAACCGTTCTGAGATTGCATTTAAGGAAAATGTTTAATTTAATGGTAAACGTCTTGGGGGACAAACAACCTTAGAATGTCTTTAGGTATTAATAAGGTATTTTAGTAATCTAATTATCATATTTTGTCATTATATCTAAATAATACACACGTTGAAGTGGTTTCAATTTAAAATCAAATGCATGAAATACTCATTTGAACCCCTACAGTTATCTTGAAAACAAATAATGGAAAATTACATGTCCGGTTACTGTTTTTGGATTTTCCAGACCCCTCAGAAAATTTGATTTCTACTACAAATCAATGCTTTAGTAACTTCTATTTTAAAAATAGACACGTATTATGGATATTTTGTGTCTTAAATGTGTCTATTTTGTGAAAATCATTATTTAAAGGGATAGCGCACACAACAATAAAAAAATCTCATCATTTACGCACTCTCATGCCATCCCAGATGTGTATGAATTTCTTTCTTCATCTGAACACAAACAACATTTTAGAAGAATACAGGTACCTCAGCTCTGTAGGTAAATACAATATATACAAAGTAAACAGTGTCAACAATTTTGATGCTTAAAAAAGCACATAAAGGCAGCATAAAAGTAATCCATAAGACTCCAGTGGTTCAATACATGTCTTAAGAAGCGATATGATCTGTTTGGGTGAGAAACAGATCAATACGCAAGTCCTTTTTTTACTATAAATCTCAATTTTCACTTACACTTCCAAATTCTTGTTTTTGACAATTCACATTCTTCATGCATATTCCTCCCTACTGGGCAGGGAAGAAAATTTATAGTAAAAAAGGACTTAAATATTGATCTGTTTCTCTCACACAACTCTCATATCGCTTCTGAAGGATTTAACCACTGTCGTATGGATTACTTTTATGCTGCCTTTATGTGGTTTTTTGAGCTTCAAAGTTTTGGACCCTGTTCACTTGCGCTTGCATTTTTTGGTGAACTGTCCCTTTTAATTTAAGTAATTTTTTACGATATTTGCAACAATCACTGTAATCTTTCAAATGATTTAAAGACAAACGAAAAGTCATTTAATTCAAACCGTTTATTAAACCAAGGTTTTCATTCCCTATTTATTCACACAACCATCATTGGAGAACACATCGCTAACTTAAAAAAAATCAGCATTACATCCTTTGGGTTGATGATGGCTCACGCGTCTCTCTCACACACACTCTCTGAATTACATCAGAAACCCCACAACATCCAAACTAAATACAAAAGGGCATCAGAACATCAGTCTTTGTAAAGAATTGGCACAAATGAATACTCCACATATCAGAAGAAATCCAAAGGACACATTTTAACAATTTACCATCAAAATAAAGAATATTTATATATTTTTGAATGATGGTTTCGGGGGCTCTGCACAATAAATACCTTACCCAGGCTTTCATTCATTGTGGCGTGAAAGACACGGACAGTCAAAGCTAGCGTGAGGGGAGTGTGTGTGCATATGTGTGTGTGTGTGTGTGTGTGTATGACTGACTGAAGCAGGTCTCTAATATATTATTGAGTAGATCAAGCGTTCTCTGAGAACTTTAGTGACTGAAATGTCCAGATGCAGAGGCGTGGCTTAAGCTGTCAATCATGTGAGGATGGTGTCATCGATCTCTTCACTGGAGTCGGGAAGGCCAGAGATCTTCTTCAACGATCTGCGGTAACATTCTGACAGCAGCTCGTTGCTGGCCGAGTCCAGGATGGCACTGATGCTCTGAAACGAATTGATACATACAAAAGTTAACCTCTTCAACTCTGGGGCATTTTTGGGCAGCCGCCTGCAATTTTTAAAACTCACTATTTACACATACTGTCAACTAATTACCAAAAATTGGTGTAATTTTTTCAGAAACCCTCCCAAATAAAAAAAAAAGACAACAATCTGCTTACAATCTGATGATGAATAGATTTTAATCTAAGCATGTAAATCGGTTTCTGTTCAACCCGTCACCCTCCAAATAGTCTTATTTTATTCCACTAGTTGGCAGCAAGTAAAAGGATTTTTGCCCTCCCTCACCCTCCAATCTGTCACAAAATGCCGATCTGAAATGTAGGTGGAGCTATAACGCATTTTAGCCCTCACAGACGTGCTCGTCCATAGACATTCAGTCTGATTTTCAGTTCATGCTCCACCTCCATTGTTTCATTGAATATCTTGGCCTCTGAGTGGACTACAAGCTCAATCTAGAAAGCTGAGATCCTCCCCTTTGCAATGATGTATAACATTTTATTTGACCTCTAGGTGGCACTGATTTGCCATGCAAATATTTTAGACCTTATTTTGTTATTTTATGTAACATATATGCAGAAGTTCAGATTCTAAGCTTTCATACGATACCCCATACGCCAGACATGCATTCGGAGGCTTGAACATTTGAAGTGTAAATTTGTTTTGCGAAATAGCGCCCCCTTTTGGACCTGCCAACGGGTCCACAGAGTTGAAGAGGTTGCGCATGTACACGCAGCTATAAGGGAACAGTTACAATCGCTTTGTGCAATGAACAGAAAGACTTAAGAGTCCTATTGATTACTTTTACAGTCCAGAGTTACTTTTCACTTACATTACATAATAAAAACAGCAAAGACTTTTTTTTTAATTCACCTTTTGTCTTCCGTTATGAAAGTCATACGAGTTTATAGTGACATGAGGGCATGTAAAATAATGCCAAGATGTTTTAGTTTTGGCAGAACTATCCCTGTAATTGTCTGACAGCAGAAGGCAAATATGCAAATTTGTTTCAAAACAGAAATATCTCTTACCTGCATGCCGTCCTCTCCCTGTCGCAGTCGCAGTAAGCTGATGAGTGTGTGTTCGCTCTGTGCTCGGACGCTCGTGTTCTTGTCTTTGGTGTTGTCCAACAGCGCTTTGATCACCGGTTTGACCAGACTGGGTTCCAGAGCGGGAGTCTCCACCTCTTTACACACCCACCACAGCACACGCTCCGTCACCAGCCGAATGTCACTCGACTGATTCTGCAAACACTGTGGGAGGAGCCACATCAGAGCGGTCACATACATGTGTAAGCGAGTTTGGGCAGAGTTCATAGTTTGTTGACGAATACTTTTGAGTCAGACTCACCTTAACGAACTGTGTGACGATGCGGGGTGACGCAGCTTCTCCTCCTCCAGAGCGGAGCTGGTGTTTCATCAGGTAACCCATAGCTCTGATACCACTGCAGGCGATGGGGATCTACAGCACACATCAAACACAACATCAATGAAGGACAACTCAAGAACAGAGAGCATCGAAGATACAGCTGGTAACCTCCTCGTGGTGGTAATTAGTGGTTCTCGCTCTCAATGGGGCGTGTGGTGAGTTGTGCGTGGATCACGGAGAGTAGCATGAGCCTCCACATACTGTGAGTCTCTGCGGTGAAATACACAACAGGTCACATGATAAGATGCACAGATTAACCGTCTCAGAAGCGGAGGCAACTGAGACTTGTCCTCCACCACCCTGATTGAGGTGAGTAACCACGCCACCACACGGATCTACTAAGTAGTGGGAATTGGGCGTTCCAAATTGGGAGAAAAGGGGATAAAAAAACAAACAAATAAAAAAAGCTCAAGTGAGGAGGTCTGGGTAGCTCAGCGAGTATTGATGCTGACTATCACCCCTGGAGTTGCAAGGTCAAATCCAGGGCGTGCTGAGTGACTCCAGCCAGGTCTACTAAGCAACCAAATTGGCCCGGTTGCTAGGGAGGGTAGAGTCACATGGGGTAACCTCCTCGTGGTCGTGATTAGTGGTTATGCTAATTTCTGATGTAATGTCTGTAACGTCTCAAAAACATGAATAATCAACACTCCTGGAAATATAAGAAACAAATTGATTTAAAAAAATCAGACTTTCTATAGCTTGGTATTATTTTACATTTCATATGTGGACATCAATTTGTAGGAAAACTATAGGCTCTAAAATGTTTATTTGCTTGTTTATTAGGTGCAACTCTTTACAAATCAAAAAGGGAAATGGAAAACGCACACAGCGGTCAAGCTCAGGTCTCAGGAGGATATTTATATATATATATATATATTTGTATTTATATGCATTATATTTTACTGACCTGTGATTGAAGTCTATAAATTATTTAATGTAGCCTATGTTTGAAAAAATCTCTTAATTCTGTGAAATGTCAATGCCGTGACAAGTTATTATGACTATTTAAATGATTAAATCTAGACAGTGATTAGAAGCTAATAATTATCAGAAAGCTGAGACTTTCTATTTTTAATTCTGTGAATAAAGCTTGTGTTTCTGGGTCAAAGCGACTTAAAATGATGGAGCACATCACGATCACAAAATTATTACAGTTTTATGAAAATATTTGACTTCATAAAGCAGCCTTATAAGCATACATTTCTTGTCATGTCATTAACCTATTAAATTTCGCAATATCCATCCATCTTCAACCGCTTATCCGAAGTCGGGTCGCGGGGGCAGCTGCTCCAGCAGGGGGCCCCAAACTTCCCTATCCCGAGCCACATTAACCAGCTCTGACTGGGGGACCCCGAGGCGTTCCCAGGCCAGTGTGGAGATGTAATCTCTCCACCTAATCCTGGGTCTTCCCCGAGGCCTCCTCCCAGCTGGACGTGCCTGAAACCCCTCCCTAGGGAGGCGGCCAGGGGGCATCCTTACCAGATGCCCAAACCACCTCAACTGACTCCTTTTGACGCAAAGGAGCAGCGGCTCTACTCCGAGCTCCTCACGGATGACTGAGCTCCTCACCCTATCTCTAAGGGAGAAGCCCGCCACCCTTCTGAGGAAGCCCATTTCGGCTGCTTGTACTCGCGACCTAGTTCTTTCAGTCATGACCCAACCTTCATGACCATAGGTGAGGGTAGGAATGAAAATTGACCGGTAGATCGAGAGCTTTGCTTTCCGGCTCAGCTCTCTTTTTGTGACAACGGTGCGATAGAGCGAGTGCAATACCGCCCCCGCTGCCCCGATTCTCCGGCCAACCTCCCGCTCCATTGTCCCCTCACTCGTGAACAAGACCCCGAGGTACTTGAACTCCTTCACTTGGGGCAATACCTCCTTCCCTACCTGAAGTACGCACTCCGTCGGTTTCCTGCTGTCAAATTTTACAATAAATATATATATATATATCATTATTATTATACATTGTGAACTGTGGTCACATGAGTTGCTACAGGCCTGATAAAATGTTCTTAATGTCTAAATAATGGAGCTGATTCTTACCCTGTCTGCGGTGGCACTAGATAAGACAGCCTCCAGCACAGCAGATCTGTATTCATCCATACACAGCTGATCAGGAGCACACTTCACTGCAATGGCCAGAGCCAAACTCCGCCCATGACGCACCATCCAATCTACGCCAGACACATCCGCTACAGAGAGAAATATATTCAGTGTTGGGTTACTTGTGTCGTGAGTGTGTGATCTGTGATTAATCAAAAAAAGTCTTAAATTTAATATTTAAGCCCTTTTTTACTATAAATTCTCCTCCCTGCCCAGCAGGTGGCGATATGCACGAAAAAGAAGAATGTGAAAGTTTTACTTGATGGTAAAAAATGACAAATATTGATCTGTTGCTCACCCACAACTATCATATTGCTTCTGACGACATGGATTAAACCACTGAAGTCTTATGGATTACTTTTATGAGATTTGTGGAGCTTCAAAGTTTTGATACACATTCACTTGCATTGCATGTGAGCTGAGATATTCTTCTAAAAATGTTCATTTTTGTTCAGCAGACGAATGAAAGTCAAGCACATGTACACATCTAAATAAAAAAAACAAGTCTGATCACATCCTAAGCTACATCTGTGACCTTTTGCACTAAATGTGTATGTTCTTACCAAGAATATGCTGTTGTAAGACACTCTTGAGCTCTTCTTCAGACAAGAACGCACACAGCTCGCCAACACACCCTGCAGAGGCCATTCGAGTGGCATCCTACACACACACACACACACACACACACACACACACACACACACACACACACACACACACACACACGCACACAAGGCAAGGTGAGGCCACACTGACACACTTGCAACAACCACATCCTGTTGTAGATCACTGATCTAAAGACAATAAGCACATTCACATTCTCAGTCTTCAGGAGGAGGCTAAATGTAATAAATCAGCTGCTATAATCAGATTAAATTAAACATACTTGCATATCAAATACCTTATTTAAAATACTGTTTCATACATCGATAAATTAAAGCTCAAGTGTCATTTCTGCATCACTAGTCACCAAACAGAATTGCAAATAAACAGCTGTCCCTGGATACTTTCTCTGCTATTGGTCAAACAAATCAAATCAAAAAAACATTCCACATTTCAGCTTTAGATCACTAAAAACAATATTGAAAAGTTAGTCTTGATTGCCATCCGATAAACTAAACCTAATGCACTAGTGTGCAGTACCTCGTCATGTCCCAACATGCTCAGCAGTGTGGTGGTGATGTTCTTCCTGATGGCAGGGTCGACCTTTGCCCCCGCACCCTGGATGACAAACCGCAGGGCCTGTAACATGGTCTCCCTGCACCACAGAAGCACAGACTAGATCATGTAGTTTTCTCTGTGATATGGGTGGGTGTTCTGGGTAATAATTTAGTGGCCCAAATCAATACACCACAGTATTTGAGGTATCATTCATGACCGTAGCAAAATATTTATGCGTTGTGCATTGTACATAGCATATAGTTTTTGCTACTTAGGCTGAGATGACACCATAAAAACGTATTTTGATTGAGTTCAAAACATACAGCATGTGATGACCCGACTCGTACCTGACTCCAGCGTCTTCTGCGTTGCGTATGGCTGCCAGCTGTTCCGTAAAGAGTGGATCTACTTTAGCATGTATGGAGACCAGTTGACCCAGAGATTCTGCTGCCCGAAGCCTGACCGCCCGACTCGAGTCCTGCAGGGCCTTCAGGAAGGTGGTCTGCAGCTGTGGCAGGAAGGGTTTCAGAGCAATGCCCACCTGCATTAGATTAGAAACAGTGATTACTAGGAGGGTTCAGTAATGAAAACCCAGAGCAGGGGTCACAACATTTTTGACATGGAGTGCCATTTTCTATTTTCCTGGTTAATGGCTGTGCCGACGTGAACATTTACAGTGGCCCAACAGTGGCATCTTAGTGGTGCTGGGGCTTGAACCCCCGACCTTCTGGTCAGTAACCCTGAGCCTAAACCACTAAGCCACCACTGCCCCCACATTTATTCAAATCTTTTAGATATCTAGTTTAAAACACTTGTGCCGAATTTGGCGAAATGTAATCTGTGTGTCCATCTTTGAAGAAAAAGCAAAAAAAAAAAAAAAACACATTTATAGCATTTTCTTAAAGCATGCTTTTTTAACCATCCTTCCAAACTTCCTAAAATACATATTTTTCCAAAGTAAAAAATATTTGTTACAAATAAATATATCGAATAGCAAAAAGCGTTCTTACGGTTACTCCAATTTGACCAGAACAGCATTTTTGTTTTCATAAAAATGTCAAAATAATATATATTTTTAAAAACTTAGTTATGAGGGTCTAAAGGGGTCCTCTACATTTTATGGTTTTCTTGTCACATGACAACAAAATGGTTCACTGCGTGTTGGTTACACAACTGGACTTTGATTATATCAAATTGCTTCACTGCTTATTTTATTTTAAGAAATAATAATAAAATATTTTCAAAATATTTAAAGGTGCTATAAGCGATATTTTCACAGAAAGTTGTTCATAAAAATCTTACTCCGTGAAAGATATTTACATTTACATTTATGCATTTGGCAGACACTTTTATACAAAGCGGCTTACAGTGCACTTATTACAGGGACAATCCCCCCGGAGCAACCTGGAGTTAAGTGTCTTGCTCAAGAACACAATGGTGGTGGCTGTGGGGATCGAACCAGCAACCTTCTGATTACCAGTTATGTGCTTAGACCACTACACCACCACCACTCACATATTAATGTAATGTGTCGTGACTCGTGAGATATCTCTCATGTCTCTGTGACAGCATTAGACTCTGTAAACAGCAACCAAAAATGTGTGCGCGGTCAGTGACGCTTTCTACCTGTCAACCATTTTGCTCATTCTGGTAGTATTGTAGTTGCAGCGAATTATTGAGGCATAATGCCATTTTTATGCCATGTTGTTCATAACAGTTGCCAGTTGAGGGCGCAATTTAACTATTGTTGTTTTTGACAACCATTTCAGCTTGATATCGGTCTCAATACAGCTCATATGGTCTCTTTGGAGTGCAGGGTGTTGGAAAGAGGGGGCGTGGCTAATATTTAAAACCAGGTTTTCCATTATTTTTTTTGTTCATGACAACTGGATAAAGATTTTTAATTGATAAAAGAATTGTAACTTATTTTTACTACTATATTGTGTATATCGCGATATGTAAATATCCATGTGCGCAGCGTGTACTGATCTATCAGTTTGTAGTGCTTCACGTGAGACTGAGAGAATTGAAGAAACATGGACAGGGTTTTGAAAAATTTTCTACGGCCACCCAAGCAAATTTAACGACCTTTATCATACGTTTACCGCTTAAAAAGCATGATATATTCTTCTCATCTGACATGCAAATGTTTCACGAGACTGTGGCGCGCGAGTCCAGCAGGCCGTCCGATATTTTTGCGCCAGAGACAAGGAGATCTCAGAGTGGAGACACTCACGCTACATGATCACTTTTGACCCATGAAAACCCCAAATGGAGAAAGAAATCACAGAATGGGACGACTCCCAAACAGGTCAAGAAAATGAAGAAGAGCTTGTTATTAAAACAGGTGTGGGATGATGTACAGAGCAGAAAAATCGAATCTGCAAACTGTTTCGCACGAAGATAATTAGACTACTCGAAATAGAAGCAATCTGTTTTACCATCTCAAAATGAAGCATGCAAAACAATGAAAACCAAAACATGAACTCGCATTAATTTGGTCATGTATTTGTTTATTTATTTACTTATTTTTC
This sequence comes from Xyrauchen texanus, assembly GCF_025860055.1. Taxonomy (NCBI): domain Eukaryota; kingdom Metazoa; phylum Chordata; class Actinopteri; order Cypriniformes; family Catostomidae; genus Xyrauchen; species Xyrauchen texanus. Next base: position 39,674,134 of record NC_068302.1, read on the forward strand.
ACATAGTGATACTTATTTTCTTTGTCGCGTTGCTCTGAGAAGATCTTTTATAATAATAATCATAATAATAATAATAATATTGGTGACAACTTTTTAAACAGAAATGGGGCAAACTGTTATATTTAGTATTTTGGTATGGTTCATTCTTGAAAACAAGTTTAAAATGTAATATTTATTTATTTAATTACTTTGACAATGTTTGTCTTGTTCCAAATAAAAAGGAAGTCGTTTTTAATTAAGTATTTAATTCACTGACTGAAGTTCCAAATATCGGTATTATAATAGAGTTATTTAATATATAAACACATTTTTATTGATTTTCCAGAAAACCTTTTCTATATCGTGATATAAAATTACTTGTATCGTGATATAAGATATTGGTCACATCGTCCACCCCTAATGCTTAAATATTTTAATTTGTCAAGCGATCCTTAAAACACAATGCTCATGTCATAAGATGCTGAACAACAGTGAGATACAATGCAACAGCAAAAGACATCTGTCTGACACCCATCTACACAGACCAACAATTAAAAGCAATCGCACAGTTGCAGTGACCCCTGACCTTGGCCAATAATAAAGTGAGCGTCTCAAGCAGAGCCGTTTTCACAGTCCAGGCAAAGCGGTCTCCTAGTATACGGATTAGAGGTCCAGTGATGTTGACCACAGAGGGGCGGAGTGCCTCGGCTGATGTCAGTTTAATGACTCCACCCAATGCATGAGCCGCCTCCTCCTTCTGCTCTGGACTTCCTGTTAAAATGCCTTCTCTCAGCACGGGGAGAATACAAGTCACACCCTGAGACAAAAGAGGAAAAAAAAAAACTAGTTTGAGAAGAGAGGAATACAAAATGTCAATCATATTGAGAATCATAATATTCAGAATGATATACTGGCTTACTGCATACTACAGAGTATACGACATACTGTGCACAGTATAAATACTGCATGCTACTTTTTAGGTAAGGTCATTCAAAACATAACTTTGTGCTGAGTCAGTAGGTGTTGACCTTTTCCCTTCAGTTTATGATGCTCTAAGTAATGCTCACCTTCTTGGGCAAACAGAAGCCGGGTAAGTGTTGACCTTTGACCTCAGCGGCAGCAGAGCGGATGTCTCTGTGTAGGTCATCGATCAGGGCCAGCTGACTGCCAGCATCCAGTTTCTACATACACACATTACAGCTTGTGTCTATACATATTTGTATTAGTGATTAATATTACTCATTAATGTCAACTTCTCCAACACGGCTGATTAACCCATTTTCATAGAGTGGATCAGATCGACCTTCTCTTACCTTCGTGATGGAGTTGATGGTGTCCCAGCTCTGGCTCAGCACCTCTGGATTGGGGTCGTTCATGAGTCGCATGAGTCCAGACAGCAGCGTGCGTGTGTGAGCGCTGTAGTCCACACGTGTTCTGGAGAAGTATCCGTTGAGGATGGTGACGGACGCCTGTCTCAGTCCAGCGTCTGTTCCTCGAGTGGCCTCCAAAAGATCTTCAATGACGATCCTCTGTCCGACCTCATCTTCTACAGAGAGGACCACCGTCTGACAGTTACTCAGCTCCTGTAGATGACCAAAAACATTTAGTTCTACATTTATACAGGATCAGTATAAAAGGACTATACATTTTTTTTACATCATCTGCCAATTACCAGACATGAAACTGCATATTTTGAATATACAATCTGTACATCTTTGTTTTCTCAAAGACGTTTCTCTTGTATAGACCTTTAAGACTCTATGAGTGATAAGTCTGGACTCTAAACTCTACTTTCACACATTCAGTAACAGAGCAGCTCTGTTTTTAGAATAAAGATTCAAGGCTTGTGTGAAATATGATTGAGTAGATATTACTGACAGCTGTCGTGTTTACCTGCAGGGCTTCCTCTGTGCCAAGCTTGTCTTTAAGCGATGAGAGCAGTGCTGGTAAAATCACCCCGAGGTGACGCGTCAGAGCGTCTCCCGCCACCGCAGACAGGAAGGCGAGAACACGAGTGTTTACAGGAGGAGCCGTCAGCTACAGAGCATAAAAATAAACACAGACCAAGATAATTAGGACAACATCACTATCTTGAACAGACACCTTCAATTAACAGTAAATAAGAGTGAACAATAAATCCACAAGCAGACAGGATGGATTCAGATTTACCAGCACCTAAATGTCACAAGCAGTGAACTGGTTGCTTTACATGTCAATCAAACACTCTCAGTCAGAATAAGCTGCAATGTGGGCCAAACTTTATGCTGATGTTTAAAAATCTTTAGGTTCGTGCACAAATGAATTAAGACTGAATGTGAGCGTGAGAATTCACCTTGGGCACCAGGTAAGGCAGCACCGAGCGACTCTTCACAGCCATGACCTGTTTCAACCCATCCAATGCAAACTCTGACGTCTCCTCATCCTCCTGAAAACAACAATTATGTGTCACAACATAAACACACTTCAAAAATATTTTATAGGATGAATAAAAATGGCTCTTTTTGAGTGCAATTAAATATTTTAAGTCCAAAAAATTCTGTATTTACTAAAGAAATTTCAATACTTGAGGAAAAAAGGAAGGAAGAAAGGAAGATGAGAAGAGAGGAAGGGAGAAACAGAGAAGGGAAGGAAGGAGGGAAGGAATGAAGACAGAAGGAAGAATGTAGGAAGAAGGTAAGGAAAGAAATAGGGAAGCAAGGAAGGAGTGAGGGAAGGAAAAAGGGAGGGAAAGTAAGAAAGGAAAGAAGGAATGTAGGCAAGGAAGAGATAAGGAAAAAGGAAGATGAGAAGGAAGGAGGAAAGAGGGAAGGAATCAGGGAGGTAAAGAACAAAGGGAAGGAAGACCAGAGGAAAGGAAGAAAGGAGAGAAGGAAAATAAGGAAAGGAAGAAAGGATGGAAAGAAGGAAGTAATGTAGGAAGGAAAGAGGGAGGGAAGGAAGGAAGGAATGAAGGAGGGAGGGAAAAGTAAGAAAGGAAGAAATAGGAAAGAAGGAAGATGAGACGGAAGGAAGAGGGAAGGAAGGAAAGAAAAAAGGAGGAGGCAGGGAAGGAAAAAGTAAAGAAAGGAAGAAAAGAGGGAAGGAAGGAGGAAAGGAAGAAGAGGGAAGGAAGGAAGGAAAGAGGGAGGGAATGGAGGGGGGAGGGAAAAGAAAGAAAGGAAGGAATAAGGAAAAAAGGAAAGATGGAAGATGAGAAGGAAGAGGGAAGGAAGGAAAGAAGAAAGGAAGGAGAAAAGGAAGAAAGGATGGAAGGGAAGGAGAAAAGGATGGAAGATGAGAAGGAAAGGAAAAGAAGTGAAGGAGGCAGGGAAGGAAATCAAAAGGAAGGAAGAAAGGAAGGAAAGGAAGGAGAAAAGGGTGGAAAGGAGGAGGGAGGGAAGGAAATCAAAAGGGAAGAAAGGAATGAAGGAGGGAGGGAAAAGAAAGAAAGGAAGGAATAAGGAAAAAAGGAAAGATGGAAGATGAGATGGAAGGGAGAGGGAAGGAAAGAAAAAAGAAGTGAAGGAGGCAGGGAAGGAAATCAAAAGGGATGAAAGGAAGAAAGGATGGAAAGGAAGGTAGAAAGGGAAGAGGGCAGGAAGGAAATCAAAAGGAAGGAAGAAAGGAATGAAGGGGGGAAGGAAGGAAAAAGGGATGGAAGGATACAAGAAGGGAAGGAAGGAATAAGGGAAGAAAAAAGGAAGGAAGATGAGAACGAAGAGGGAAGGAAAGAAAAAAGAAGCGAAGGAGGCAGGGAAGGAAATCAAAAAGGAAGGATGGAAAGAAGGATGGTAAAGAAGAAAAGAGGGAAGGAGGAAAGGAAGGAGAAAAGGATGGAAAGAAGGATGGAGGAAAGGAAGGAAAAAGGGATGGAAGGAAACAAGAAGGGAAGGAAGGAAGAAGGGATGAAAACTAGGAATGAAGTGATGAGGAATTGAGATGTAAATGGGAAGACTGTCGGCTAACAGCAGTACCAGTTGTTTAAGCAGTGCAGGCAGAATGTCATCAAGCGCCTGGTGACCGATGGTCGAGTGCAGCTGCTCGAAGGTTTTAGCGGCCGCTTCACGCACTTCCTCCAGAGGATCACACAGGGCCTTCCTCACAGTCGGGACCAGAGACTCGGAAAACACCAAAACCTGCCATAAACACCATGGAACGTCAGTTAACAACAACCACAATAACAATCGTATTTTATCTGGTTTGTATCACTGCAGGACCTACTGCATCTCTGCTGGTTGACTTCATTATCTCGCTCAGGCCGATACACACTCCCTGCCTCTCGTCGCTCTTGTCCGAGCGCAGACCCTCCTCCAGGATGGGAATGATCTCAGGCAGGATCTTCTCACCCAGTTTTCTCACAAGATCACCCAAAGTACGAGCAGCAATCTGGAGCAGCACACATAGGACATCTAGTTAATCATGCCATCTTGCACAAGACAACATAACAGGGATAAAGGAATTTACTGTATAAAGACAAGGATAAACAATCAATCAGGAGTGATGCATATTTAGATATACTGTTGTGTTGTACCGTTCTCTTATCTGGACACGTGGAGGCCAGGAAGCCCAGCAGCAGTGTGAACAGGGTGGGCAGGATTTCTCGCAGCGTGCGGGGCGTGTTCGACACTACGATCTTCCACACATGAAGAGACGCCTGTCTCACCACCAGCTGTGTGTCTGAACGGCCCATATACAGGCCAGACAGCACACGGTTGCGTCTCTCCGGACCCAGAGCTCCGATAATGGCCTGGAGAAATTCATTAAAATACAATATCTATACACATTTCCACTCAATGACATTCCAGAACACAGGGACAACAGGAAGTGAGGGATGTTGCCTAGTTCTAATGAAAGCACTGCTGTCAGACCTTGTCTTAAATGTACCAACACCAGGGTGAAGTCAGGTATCGTGGTATATTCCAAGGGCTCATTATGTGTTACCTTGTTGGACTGGGCTGTGCCAAAATTGTCATCCTCTGATGCGGTTTCCGTTGTCATTTTCCCCGTTACACCGGAGATATGGAACAGCAGGTCTCCTAGCAACTGCACCGAGCTGAATCTAAGAGAACACAAAAACTCAGCATCAGCATCCATCACTATGACAACCACATCCAAACTCTTTCAGACTTGTAAAGGGACAGTAAGGGTGAAGGGAATGTGTTGGTTACTTGTGAAGGCCAAACTTTTGAAAGTGTCCTCACTAATATAGTGAAACAACATAATTGACTAGCAAGAGCATTTTAGGTGGTCCTCACAAGTTAAAAAGGCTCAAAAATGGGCCAAATCACGTTTGACTTTAAATCTATTGATATTAACAGGGTTGTGTGAGGTTTAGGGGTAGGGTTAGTGTATATAAAATCCATTACATACTCCGTAATACAGTGAAAAAAAAATCGTACCTGATTCTCCAGAGGTCATCAAACAGGCCTTGCTCGAGTTCGGGTAGCAGTAGAGCGATGGCTGTCTCAGCGTACATGCTGATGATGCGTTGACCTGCACGCAGAGCTGTGTCTCTCACATACTCGTTCTCATCAGCCAGTGCCTGAACACACACAGAATGATACACACATGCTTATCTATGTCCAGGAAACTCAAACAAGTGCACGACAACAAGATTACAGTGCAAATTAGAGGTAGACCGATATATCGGTTTTACATTTACATTTATGCATTTGGCAGATGCTTTTATCCAAAGCGACTTACAGTGCACTTATTACAGGGATAATCCCCCCGGAGCAACCTGGAGTTAAGTGTCTTACTCAAGGACACAATGGTGGTGGCTGTGGGGATCGAACCAGCGACCTTCTGATTACCAGTTATGCGCTTTAGCCCACTACTATATTCTGCAGAACACAAATTAATATTTTTAGAAGAATATCTCCGCTCTGTAGGTCCATACAATGCAAGTGAATGGGGTCCAAAACTTTGAAGCTCCAAAAAGCATATAAAGGCAGCATGAAAGTAATCCATACAGACATGTGGTTTAATCAATGTCTTCTGAAGTGATCTAATCGGTTTAATATGAGAACAGATCAAAATGTCTCGATTACACTTCCTAGCACCATCTAGCACTCTTCCTGCATCCGAATATCCATAATTCCCAACTATACAGTATGCCAAAAACAGTATGCTAGCGGAGTAGTATGTCTGAATCCATAGTATTCATAAGACAGTAAGCGAGAAATGCCTGGATGACCTACTACTTCCAGCGGGAATCTGTAGTGTACCTAAAAACTTTTCTGCAGAGCTACGTTCCCACCAGAAGCCTACGGTCGGCTAAGGAATGTCGCCTTGTTGTACCAAAACAAAGAGGCACCAAAACACTTTCCCAGACTTTCAGTTTCATCATACCACGGTGGTGGAATGACCTTCCCAACTCCATCCGTGAAGCAGACTCACTCTCTATCTTCAAAAAATGGCTAAAATCTTTTCCAAGAGCACTTAACCGGTCACTAAAATATATATATTTTTTTTATAAATTCTTGTAGCACTTAAATCTGTTTTGTATTCTGATGATAGTGAAACTTTGTAGAATGGCACTTTTCGTACCACTGTCCCCTTAAGATGATTCGCTGATGTTTTCCTCTTTTGTAAGTAGCTTTGGATAAAAGCGTCTGCCAAATGAATAAATGCAAATGTAAGTCTGGATCAGTTGAACACTTTCCTATCCCACAATGATTTGGAAGCCGCTTCGACGTCACGGTCAAATGCTGGATTTAAAACAAATGGCTGAGAAACGGGTGTGGAAGACTGTTTTCAACAGTAAGTGCATGTACACACAAAGAATGTTGCTCATTGTGCTTAAACAACGCTTGTTGAACCAAACTTCAACAAGCTACTGGGGCAGTGGTGGCTCAGTGGTTGAGGCTCAGGGTTACTGACCAGAAGGTCGGGGGTTCAAGCCCCAGCACCACCAAGATGCCACTGTTGGGCCCTTGAGCAAGGCACTTAACTCCAGGTTGCTCCGGGGGGATTGTCCCTGTAATAAGTGCACTGTAAGTCGCTTTGGATAAAAGCGTCTGCCAAATGCATAAATGTAAATGTAAATGTAAACTTGAGAGGATTATTTTCACAGTTGTTGTTGTCATGCCATATATTCTGGTCACGGGACCATGCGTACGTTCCCAGATGTTAGTATGTCCCAATTCTATTCATACTGCTTCTCGCATACCAAAGAGTGTACTTTTTTACCGGCCAAGAAGTGTTTTTCATCAAAATACTGTGACAGTACGCGGTTTCAGAAGCAGGGTCGGCGTATGTGTCAAACACTAGGAAGTATAATCGAGCTTGAACTCATGATAGTGCCTTGAGACTGCAATGGCAAGATGTACCGTGAAAAAAGAGATATATTTTGGTCTGTTCTCACCCATTACCGGTTAGATCGCTTCTGAAGACATGGATTAAACCACTGTAGTCATATAGATTATTTTTATGCTGCCTTTATGTGCTTTTTGGAGCTTCAAATTTCTGGTCACCATTCACTTGCATTGTAAGGACCTACAGAGCTGAGATATTGTTCTAAAAATCTTTGTTTGTGTTCTGCAGAAGAAAGAAAGTCATACACATCTGGGATGGCATGAGGGTGAGTCAATTATGAGAGAATTTAAATTTTTGTGTGAACTGTTCCTTTAATAAACAATTTGAATTCAAACCTGGCAATATCTGGTTCATGACTGAATCACATGCAGTAACCACTAGGCCACGGCTCCGATCTGAACTCATAACAACACACAATGTGAGATGGTTAAGTATGTTATAAAAGTAAGTACGTCTTACCTTGAGGATACAGGGAATGATGGGACCCACAAATGGGGTGAATTTGTCTCCAAAGGTGAGCGGCAGGTAGATGAACAGCATGATGTATCCGTCTCTGACGTGAGAGGCGATGTCGACTTTACTGGCCGTCTGAACAACGTCTGGCATCAGTTTATCGAGCTTCTCTACACCTAACGCTGCCATCACCTCAGCCAGACCTAAAACACAGGAACAGACAGGGGGAAAGTAACCACAAAATGTAGAGTTCAGCTTTAATGCCTGGTAGATTAAGAAATGAGTTTAAAAAAGACAAATAAATATATGAGGGATTTCAATACAGCGCTGCACAAATACTGCAGCATAAGGGAAATTCACTGGTTTAATGGTTTTGCAACAGCTCTCTGCTGCCCTCTGTTGTTCCGGTAAATAAATCAGCACTGACCTTGAGCAGCACCGGACCGGTCAACGGAGCTCTGTTCTGACGCCAGCGTCTCCATGAGCCACGGCAGCAGATCTTCAAAGGAAGACTCGCCCATCCCCTTCACCATAGCACCCAGAGCCTTAGCAGACACGGTTCGAACCTGAGGGAGACAGAGACTTTTAGGTACTATGTGACTTTTATTGAAAACAGTCTGCAAATAGGATTCTTTCTGAAATGATGACATCACAACCATGAGTTCCTTAACATACCACCAACCACAAACGAAGACACGAGGTGTATTTCTTTGTACAATGCAAGTCAATGGGGTTTAAAACTTTCAAGATCCCAAAAAAAGATTAAGATAATCCTTAAAACTTTATAGGAGTGATTTATGTCTTCTGAAGCGATGCAATCGGTTTTGGCTGAGAAACTGAGTATAGTCGAGCTTTAAATCACAATTGCGCCAAGGAGATTCAAGATTTAAAGTGAAAAATAATAAGCAACATTTTGGTCTGTTACTGATCCCATCAATACAGGTGACAAGGATTAAACCACTCGTATGGAGTTATATTGATTACCTTTAGGTCTTTTTTTGGAGTTTGAAAGTGTTGAACCACACTGACCTGCATTATATGAACAAAAACATCTCGTACCTCCATTATAATATCTTCGTTTGTGTTAAACAGATAGTCATAAGAGTTAAAAAGGTGAGTAAATTATGAGATAATTATCCTTTTATGTAAACTATTCCTTTAAAGGCAGATGCAAAAACAATTTGATTGTGAGTGTTTCGGTGCCTGAAATCTTGACAAACATTATAAGTTAAGTGATTATAATGTGCTAGGAAAAAAAAAGTAGAAATGCCCCTTTTAATGAATTCCTATGGATCAATATTGCCTTCAAGTATTAACTACAATGTTACAGACACTTTCATCATTTCCTCCCTCTTTTGCCGTCTCAAACTCGTTGAACTTTCTTTTTCTGCAGAACAAACTAAGATATTTTAATGGAGATATGAGGTGTTTTTGTCTGTACAATAAAAGTCAATGGGTAGCAAATCTTCAAAAGTTCCAAAAAAGATATAAAGGCAGCATAAAGCAATCCATATGACTCAAGTGGTTTAATCCATGTCTCCTGAAGAGATAAAATCGGTTTTGGGTGAGAAACAGACCACTTGAAATTTCATCTACAGTCTCCTAGGTGATCGTGATTGATCAGAAGATCAATTACACCGATCATATCGCTTCAGAAGACATGGATTAAACCACTGGAGTCACATGTATTACTTTTATGCTGCCTTTATATCTTTTTTTTGGAGTGTAAACGTTTTGGACCCCATTGACAAAAACATCCCATATCTCCATCAAAATATCTTTGTTTGTGTTCCACAAAAGAGAGAAAGTCATATGAGCTTGAGATGGCATTAAGCTGAGTAAACGATGAGAGAATTGTTACTTTTGGGTGAACTATTACTTTAAAATTGACTGAAACAAAAACAGTTTGTTTATGAGTGTTTTAGTGGCAGAACTACAATATTCGCCTTATTGTGAATTTCTATGGACCAGTATTGCCTTCATTACCTCTGGCACAGGGTCCAAAAGAGAGGCCTTCAGTCCTGGAATCACACTGGGCAGATACGGAGACAAATCCTGCAAACACACACAATATATTAAGAAAAGTGCTTTATTAAACACCCCAAATTTAGTCGATAACAACAAGAACAAAAAGGTGGCCACATGTTGTATTGCCTGTATTTGAGACATTATATTTACGATAGAAAGGGGCAGTTATTTCTTACCTTCTGGTCGGTAAGGGAGTACATGTTTCCGATGATCTGTGCGGCCATCTTGCGAGTGTCGGTGGATCGGTCCTGAAACGCTCTCTGGACGATGGGCATGATCAGAGCCAGAGACGGCGCATCAATGAAGTGCACAAACTTTGTATCCAGTAGAGTTTGCAGACAGTGGTGTGTCCTTTGAGATGGGTCAGTTAAGGCGTCCAGTAGGATGGGGGTGATGGCTGCACAGTTGACAGAACACCAAGTCAGTGTTAACAAATTTAGCGATAAACCGATATATTGGCCAGGCCGATGAGTCAGCCGATACTTGTCCTTCTAGCAATTACTGTTGGCTGATAACCCTGCCAACTTGACTGACCAAAAAAGGTGTGTTCATTTTGAATGGTTTGAAAAGTCAACAGATGATGCACATATATGTTTGTATACACACACACACACACACACACACACACACACACACACACACAGTGTATCTATACAAACAGCTCTTACCCTACTTTCAAACATCAAAACATTCCTAATGTGTAAACTTCAGTATGAACTGTAATAAACTTTCCCTCTTCCAATTTTACAAACGTTTCTCCAAGTGTCAATACTTCATACCCAGGATCTCAGGGTTGCGAATAACAGATCCGATCTGTCTAAGCGCTTGCTGACCGGCCTTCTGCACCTTCACGTGAGAGTCTGTCAGAACCTCCGTCAGTTTGGGGACAATGTTCGGCAGACAGGAGGACAACTGTTTCGGAGCACAGAACGCCATCGCACCCAATAACTCCACAGACCCTAGAGAAATTATAGAGGTTATGACACATTACAGTAATTAAATTAGTTGTGAATGTGGATTCATAATGTCTTTTTGGATTTTCTCCCCAATTAGGAATGCCCAATTCCCAATGCGCTATAAGTCCTCGTGGTGGCATAGTGACTAGCCTCGATCCGGGTGGCGGAGGACGAATCTCAGTTGCCTACGTGTCTGAGACCGTCAATCCACGCATCTTATCACGTGGCTTGTTGAGCGCATTACCGCTGAGACATAACGCGTGTGGAAGCTTCACCCTATTCTCCGCGCATCTATGCCCAACTCACCACGTGCCCCACTGAGAGCGAGAACCACATTATAGCAACCACAAGGAGGTTACCCCAACGTGACTACCCACCGTAGCAACCGGGCCAATTTGGTTTCTTAGGAAGCTTGACTGGAGTCACTCAGCACGCCCTGGATTTGAACGTGCGACTCCAGATGTGATGGTCAGCGTTTTTACATGCTGAGCTACCCAGACCCCGATTCATACAGTCTTTAATAAGTAATGAATACATTGAGAACATTATATATTCAAAAATATCTTTATGATATGGACGCTGACCTGCTTTAGTTCTCCAGGACTCCTCCTCCAGTGCCACAAGTAGAGAGGGCAGCACCAGCTTCACTCCGTGAGCACTGAGATTCCTCATCACAGCTTTAGCGCAGTCATCTGCAGCCTGATACACCAACACAATGAAGGTCATGAGATCATGATGCACAACACAGAATAAAGGACAAATTTAGTGTGTTTTTACCTCTCTGACATACTGGTTCCCATCACCAAAACACAGCAGGAGATGAGGAAGAACATGGACCACGTAGGGCTCAAATAATTTCCCCAACAGGTTACACAACATCTCGAAAGCGAACAGAGCACCTGAGGGAGACAGATAGAGAGCATCATGCTCGTTATTAACATCATAATGAATATTACTGGTATATTGTGCTTGTGTTTGAACGCAATCCTCATCTTGTGCGGTCGCTGGTGTCAAGCCAGAGCGTGGTTTGTTGCTTATACAGCTGGAGTTGCGCTTACTGCCCCCCGCTGAAAACAGCCCTATATTTTACTCAAAATATTTTTTTTCCACATATCTGTTTTTCTAGCAGAAGTGCTTGACATGGGGTGAAAAGTTCATGGAAAGTTTGCGTTTGATTGTCATGAACAATTATGCTTCTTACATGACTGGTTGGACAGTTTTTTTCCCCTCCCTTCCTGCCCCAATTTGGACTGCCCAATTCCCAATGTGCTCTAAGTCATCGTGGTTGCTTAGTGACTCGCCTCAATCCAGGTGGTGGAGGATGAATCTCTGTTGCCTCCGCGTCTGAGACCGCCAATCCGCGCATCTTACCACGTGGCTTGTTGAGCGTGTTACCATGGAGACTTAGCACGTGTGGAGGCTTCACATTATTCTCCGCTGCATCCACGCACAACTCACCACACGCTCCAAAAAGAGCGAGAACCACATTATAGGGACCGTGAGGATTGTACCCCATGTGACTATACATTCACTAGCAACCGGGCCGATTTGGTTGCTTAGGAGACCTAGCTGGAGTCGCTCAGCACGCCCTGGATTCAAACTCGCGACTCCAGGTGTGGTAGCCAGCATCTTTACTCGCTGAGCTACCCAGGCCCCCAGTTGGACAGTTTTAATAATCTGATATGAACTCTATAATTTAGGCTTCATAATTTAGCTTAGGCAATGGTAAATCGTGTCCAGTTGATAACGTATAGTCAACGCTAATGCTGTTAAACATATAAACAAACACATCGCAGGCAGGTGCATCTGGGGGATTACGAAGCGTTTGTGAATCTGGCATAAAGTTTTCGGGAAGGTCCATTTTACTCAAATATTTATGAAAGTTTCATAAATGAGGCCCATTGCACACAGCTTTGCATTGTTATGCCAAAAAAGCGCGCAAAATTAAAATTGATATCACTAGCTCGAATGTCGTTTTTGTTTTTTCGATATAGGAAATGCTGCTGACCCTCTCTGCGTCTGGAGTTCTTCTTGTCCTGTATAGCGTCGGTCAGTGTTGCCATGATGTCTTGTTGTTTGAGTGACAGGATCCCCAAACCCTTCACGAGTCCTGCCAGACCGTACGCCGCTCCCTTCCGCTCCGCGTATTTATCACTCTCAAGAAGAAGCTGCAGGAGTTTCTTCACCATCCCACCAGCGTCCTCCTTTATAGCAGGAACCAGAGGAGGAAGACAGCTCGCCACTGACTCCTGAACCTGTGAAACACCAGAGATCGAAACAAGATGTTAAAATTAAGCAATGCGTCTCTATGAACCCCTTCAAGCTGAGTTTGCAATACCAATGTCGACTAACAGGACGCAAGACATCAGATCATGTGTCTGTAATGACATTTACAGATAAATGTTGAACTGCTTTAATCTGCAACAAGCAAGCGGAATGGGAATGTATTTAATAGGTATTTATAATGTTTAAGATTTTCAGCGAATTACAACATAAATTTCTGTCTTTCGTGCGGTTTCAAAACATTTGGAATACAGTGGTTGGGCTGGGTCTCGGCACAGATGCCCCGATTCGATTAATTAGACATTGAAAATTCAGTACTAATAATTGGGACAGGTTGGATATGAGAATAAAAATGACTCCAGTGATTCCTACAGGATTCTGAACAGCGGGTGGAGACCTGTGACCGCCCCCTCAAATTTATATGGTAAATGGTCTGCATTTATATAGCGCCTTTTTAACCTTAGTGGTATACACTGCTTTACACTCCATCTCATTCACACACCAATGACGGCAGAACAGCTAAGGTGCTAGCCTGCCTTGGGAGCAACTTGGGGTTCAGTGTCTTGCCCAAGGACACTTTGGCAAGACACTTGTGGAGTCGTGTGGGCCAGGAATCGAACCGCCAACCGATTAGTGGACAACCCGCTCTACCACCTGAGCCACAGCCTGTATGTGCAGAGAACTGAGATCTTCGCCTTTGCGATGGATAACACTTTATACACATTAATAGTGGAAAACATATATTTATGATGATTTGTTTAGCATACTTTTCCTGCGGCGCTTATTTGCAACGCAGAGGTTTTAAGGCCTTATTTAGTTATTTTAAGTAACACAAATGCAGAAGGTGGTTATCTCTGAAAAGATCCAATTCTAAGCTTTCAAACGATACCACATATGCCTGACTTAAAGTATGTATACGGGGGCTTGAGCATTTTAAGCGTAAAAAATGTGGGTCCTGTGAACAAATCAAAGGGAAAAGAGTAAGGAGGAAATGAACAAGGAGCGTAAAGGTGAGCAATTTAGACCTGTTGTGATGGAGTTGAGAGCGCGGTAATGAGCTTGGCCATGATGGGTTTGATCTTGGGGTCACTCTTGTCCAGATGTTTGGCGAGAGAACCCATGAGGATCACCACACTCTGACGTACAGAGTCATAGCTGGCATCCTGTGGCGCGTTCTTGAGGAACTCCTCAAACACAGGCAGCAGAGAGCTCACGTTGTTCTAAAAGACAAAAACAAAAGTCAATGCTGTTTGGGATATTTACGGCTGTACGGAATGCTTGAAAAGTCAGTCACCATACGGTACCTTGCCGTGTGTGTTGAGGGCGGACAGCGCCGCATCCAGCATGCAACGTCGCACCTCTTGGTGTCTGTCGTTCAGAGCGTCCGGCACAAAGAACAGGAAGAGTGGCGTCACCTGACTCTCATTCAAATACTGAGCCAGTTTGTTCAGAGCCAAAGCAATGCCACACCTGCACACACAAAACACATCACTTCCAATTAATTTCAGTGGAGCATGCAACAACATAACATAATATTTAAATTGGTATCTGTGTAAGGATACTACAAATAGACATGAAAGGGATGTGACGTTATCTGTCGGCAACACAAAACCAGAAGTTCATCCACCTAGAAAAGTAAACCCACTCCAAAAGGACAATTTAACAACTTTGCAGATCAAATATCAATGCATGTTTTGCTGCAGAGTTCATGTAAGTGCTTTAACAAATGGACAAACGTCACATTTCTGCTTTTAAAACCTCCGGTACATTTGCCCCATTGACTAAAATTGGAAGTGCATTACTGTAAATGTGAGGGAGTCAAAAACATATGTGGTAATTGTCAGCATGTCACCGATACAGCTCACTGACATTAAAGAGGAAAATATCCCAGAATATTCCTTTAACTGACTGTCTGTCTGTCTGTCTTACCTGGCCTCCCATTGGTCAGGAGGAGCTTCAGAAATGACCCGTCCCAGAGCGTCCAGAATCGGAGGAGGTCTCTACAGACACAGAACCATACAGCATGAATCAAAACAATCACTTTAAGAGAACAGCCCTCTCATTCACTCAAATGACAGAATCGTTCACTCTCAATGACGGCTATTGATTTAAAACTTTACGACAATGAATTAAAGATTCAAGCCGGTTAACACGACATCTTTCATTTCACAGATGACACTCAGTCTTCATTCTCTCTGCAGTGTAAAAGCGTCATTAAATATTAATGTCTGGTGCTAAATCTCTAGTGTGTGACACTCACGTAGAGTTTCTCATGGTAGAGTTCAACGAGTTGGTTCAGAACCGTGGCCGATTGGTCCTGATATTGACTGACAGCGCTGGAAAGAGCCTCAGCACCGGCCGACCGCACGGCCTCCTCGTGGTGGATCACGTCTTCGATCAGCAGTGGACACAGATCAGGGACAAGCTCAAGATACAGAGCCAGCCACAGTCTGAATCAGAGACAGAAGACAGAGAGGACTTACAGACACTTACAGATATCGGAACAGAATTGGCAAGCACGTTCTCATCATCACAAGCTCCAATCTGATTTACAGGAGTCAGAAAAGATGGGTTTTTATAAGTCCACGCCAGTTTTCAGGCAGGAATTAATGTTTCTAAGGAACTTGTGACTGGATTTAAAGTTTCCAAAGTTCATGGCATCTTTTTGTTTTTAGTTTGAGACATACAGTATATTCAGCTTTGCTTTCAGGGTTATATCCTTTAAAGAATCAGTGCTTATTACTTTACCTAATTTACCACTTCACTGTGCACCAGTCCATTAGGGTATCCATTTCAGATTTACTCGACACTTAACATCACATATAAAACCCTCTTGTTTGGCAGGGATGGATTACCAACAGGGCCAGTGCCCAGGGGCCCTTGACCTCCTGCTTGAAAACCCTTTTGGGCATGAACAACGAACCCCCCCAGCTCAACAACCTTTGGGCAAGAACAACGAATGCCACCCCCCAAAACAACTTTTGAGTGGAGGGGGTGCCCTTGGAGTTAATTGGCCTCAGGGCCTTTGCAAGTCATAATACGTCCCTGCTAGTTGGTCAAACATGTCAGACAGACGGCCTCTTCCTAAGTGCTTGCTATAGAGCTGTTGCCTATGTACCGGTAATGATATCTAGAGAGCAGGATGGCCGATATAAATGCTGACAGACATACAGTTTAACAAATGCAAATCAGATGTACACTAAATGTCTAAGGTGAAACAAACATGTCTTTTATACATTATTTACATTATTTATTAAGTGACCACTTCTGTTAATCGGCCAAGCAAACATGATTATCGGTTGAAACGCTAATCGCAAAAATAAAAGAAACAGCCAAATATCGGCCGATTAAGCAGTCTGGCCGATATATCGGTCTATCACGTATTAGCAGTTTCGAGCAATGGGTTCCCTCATTCATTTCTTATTCGTTTTTTAATGGTAGTTTTAGATTTAAGAGTAAAATAAGGCCTGTGGTTGAAATTACTTGAAGAGACTTTCACGTTTTGTTCTACAAAATAAATTACACACAGTCGTACCTCAAATGTTAATTTTGAAGCAACAGTGTTTTTTAAAAAATGCATATTGCTCACAATGCTAACGAATTTATCTATGGGTTAGCAACATTAGAGGTCGAGCGATAGTGGATTTTCCTGACATCGATGACTGAGGTGGTGGGTACAGCCGATAACCGATTAATCGGCCGATAGTTTTTAAAATCAATTTATAGAATAAAAAAATTTAAAATTGTATTCTTATCTTGCTATAACGGCCACAGAACTAGAGGCTACAAGAGTTCAAAATGAATAAAATCCTAGATGCGGTTTATTGTACAACCAAAATAGCCAGAAAAGAATTCAGATTTAGTGCATAAAGTGAGACTTTTAACCCTAAACACACCAATAATGAACACTTGGCCCCATTACAATGCTCTACATCAGTGGTTCTCAACCCTATATATTGGCTGCGCCCTCCGGAGGTCGCATTTGTCGGCTGCAGCCGCCTTTCACAGGAATTCAGAGGATGCATAAGGTGTATCCTTCGTGGGCACACATAACACACAATTATTTGCTTCAACGGAAATGTCTAAAAAAAAATAATAATTTTGCCAATTTGTTCATAAATATGATATTCAAACGCAAGTAATGCAAATTCCCAAGTTGAAAAACCTCAGAAGATGAAGAAGAATCCTTTATTGTGGTCACACATTATACACACAGTTTTTTTGCATATATACAGTGAAATTTATTAGTTTTCACATATCCCAGCTAAGCTGGGGTCAGAGTGCAGGGTCAGCCATGATACGGCGCCCCTGGAGCAGATAGGGTTAAGGGCCTTGCTCAAGGGCCCAACAGTGGCATCCTGGTGGTGCTGGGGCTTGAACCCCTGTCCTTCTGGTCAACCCTGACCCTGAGCCTCAACCACTGAGCCACCACTGCTCAGTGTATATAATACCACTGATGGTACAGAGAAAAAAGCTGCAGGAACCTCATATCGGCCACCACTGATGGTATATAATATGTATTACTATATTAATATAGTATATATTATTTAATATATATATATTTTAATATATAATTAGGAACCTCATATCGGCCACCACTGATGGTATATAATATGTATTACTATATTAATATAGTATATATTATTTAATATATATATATTTTAATATATAATTAAAATAAAGTATTAGACTAAAAGTACACCAGTAAAATACTCCTTACATCATTATAACTCTCCTAAAATGTACCTCATACATTCCCTTCCAGAGGGACTTTGTTCCCGTCTCACTCAAAGCGCTCGTGCTTGTTAAAGAGTGGCGTGCTGTCATAGCAACCATGAAACATTCCGTTTCCGTTTGTCCTACGAAGGCCGTCTCGTTTAACCAGTTGATGCGCGCCCCCTTTTTGAACATGAACCATGAAAATGACATACCTGAACTTAAATGGTTGTATTTACGGGAGCCTTTGGAGTTTGGACAGTAGTACCTTTTGAAAGAAGACACTTTGGGCTTTATTTACCAAGTTTCAGAATTAATATATGTTGTTATTTTTTAAAAGTTAGAGAAGCTGAAGTTTATAGTAATGGAAATATTTTGTGCTGAACATGTTTTTATAATCTAAATAAAACAATAATAAAAGTGCCAAGACAACCCAGAAATACAATGACCTCAAAGCCACGAGTCTAAAGAAGTTACGTTTCAAATATGAAGATGATCTGACAATAAATGAGGTTCCTGCAGCTTTTTTCTCTGTAAAATCACTGGAAGCATACAGAGTAAAATTAAGGCTCCGCCTCTCAAGATGACACTAAATCTGACTGCGCCACATTTTTAAAAATAGACTTTGGAGACAGGCTGGTTTTGTTTATAGGACTCTAATATATAAGATCATATACAGTTTTACAACATGAATGCTACTCCGATTGCAGTTTGTTGAAGAACGATGACGAAGGGTGATTCTTCCAGGCGAGATCTCATGTAAACAACAGAGAATATATAAATATTTCTCAGATTTATCACTTTTATGGACAAAAAGTGCTACTGGATGTTTTTCAATGAACGCTTGACATGGACGATTGACCCAAGTGTGTTGAACTGCATTCATCTGGCGATCGCATTTTCATAATAAAAGTCCCGTTCTGATATTGCATGTTTTCATTTGTACTCCAGGCACAAATAACTAAATGGCTGTTTCTGGAGCATTGCTATCGTGAAACAGAGATCAGATATCAATTTTGAACCCTTAGACCTTTGAAAAGATATATAATTTGTTAACATTCATTACATTTATAGATGGTAAATTATATATTAAATATAAGCAGAGTGACGTCACTACCGCATGGGGGCACTCAGTATACTACAGCCTTCAAAGGACGCGTCCTACCTAGCATGCAGCCTTCCAAATGTTAATTTAAGTTAAGTTATGGTCAAAATCCAGGAGTTTTTATAATTTTGATTCTGCACTACACTGGCATGAGTTCAGTGGCATGACTCACTTCTCTGCCAGAGCTCTGATCTCCTCCTCCACATCAAACTTTGCCACCCAGAGTCTCCGCAACATCTTTAGCCCGTTGGCATCAGCGCTGTCGGTGGGCAATGCCAACTCCATTTCCAAAAGTCCCTTCAACATTGAGATAACAGTTCTTTATTCAAAATGATTTCATAACATATTGTCATAATAAAAATGTCATCAAATGGTAAATGGACTGTATTTATATAGCGCCTTTTTAAACTTAGCGGTATTACAATGTGACTCATTCACCCATTCACACACACATTCACACACCAATGGTGGCAGAGCTGCCATGCAAGGTGCTAGCCTGTCATTGGGAGCAAATTGGGGTTCAGTGTCTTGCCCAAGAACACTTCGACATGTGGAGTCATGTGGGCCGGGAATCAAACCGCCTCCCCTGTGATTACCGGCCAACCCACTCTAATACCTGAGCCATAGCTGCTCCGGCTCAAAGGAGATCAAAGAAATAATGAGTAAGAGTAGGGGAAATAGAAATATACTGACCCTCAAAGCAGCATCTCTGACCGAGAAGCATGAAGACAGTAGCGCATCCAGTAGAACGTCGATTTCAGCTTGTTCTGCGAGTGCACAGCCCTCCTGCCCGCTCGCACTGGTACACAGCGCTGTGAGACAGCCTGATGCCAAAACCTACAGCACACACACATAGCACAAACACAAGTCTCCAAAGAAACACTGCGTGTCTAAAAAACATTTTTTAACGGTTCAAGTCTCTACCTGTAGACGAGGTGTGGATGTGCCGATCACTTTGGTCAGGAGTAACAGCATACTGACTCTAGGCAGCAGCTCAGGACCGTTCTGAACAAACAGAACAGCACAGTCACAATAAGTAATACAGACATGCATAAATCATCTGTAATGTAAATGACCAATAATTTACTAAATGTTACTACAAACGATTTATCAAACAATCCATATGTGAGAAAAAAGTTCTTAAATCCATCCCACTTGAGCAACGTATTCATTGCAAATAATCTTAAAATCATAGACAAGTAAACTAGCGCTTATCTAGTACATGCGCAGGCATAAATGAATATTCTGTTGTGCATTATAAATATGTAATAAAATGTTTAAAGGTAGGCTTAATCGGCAGCATAAAATAAATTGTGGAGGTGAATGGGGCAGGTCCATAAACATTCAAATACACACCGCTTCAAATTATAATGTGTTAATTTAGTGTGATATAATCGGTAATGGCATTAGGGCTGCAACTAACGATTATGTTGATGATTGATTAATCTAACGATTAAAATGCGATTTGGCGATTATTGCAACGATTAATCATTAGATCTTAACTGATTATTCAGCTTGTGCCCCAACTTAAAAAGGTTGTATTAAAAGTGCATACTAACAATAAAGAAAAATTCATCTTTTAAAACATCTCTAAATGACATTCACTGAATTAAAGAGAGAAAAATACTTTTTATAAGTTTAATTCAAGAAATTCACTGCAAAAAAAATCCTCGTTCTCAAGTGTTTTTGTCTAAATGTCTAAAAATCCTTAAAACAAGATACATTTACTTGAGAAGCAACATATCAGATATTTAGACTTGTTTTAAAACGATGCATCTTAAATATACAGTAAGTGTTTATTAATAAATTAAATAATTGTATTACTTAATAAAGCTGCGTATTCCCAATTTTCTTCACGATAAGAAATGCACAGTGAGATATATTATGATTTAATAAGTCACGAGCCATCACGTTATAATCTAGCTGCATTAAGTGTGTGCGCTCGAGGGATGAGCGTCCCGTGACAGAGTGAATGAAGTTGCAGTTTCAGTCTCTCCTCCTTAGATCAGGACAATCACACAACTCATAGAAGACCGCACAGAGAAATGCCAGTTTCAGAGTTTGTAGTTATTTACGTGATCAGCTTCCGTATTAAAAAGCTATAATGCATGAAATATAACTGCATTTTAGATGTAATGTCGGGGTGTTTCCTTTAAAGCTGCTCGACTCACAAGTTTTGCTCAAGCTCCTCTTATTCCACAACGAGAGTGCTTCTGTATGTACATACTTTGTATTTTTGTATAATTCCCTCATACTTTGCGATCTACATCACCTGAAGCTGTTTGGAAAGTTTAGAGTTCATCTGGACAGTGATCTGTGTAAGTCGGGTGCACGCTTCAGTGCTGCTCTCATCATTAGAGTTAAAATGATCTCATGTTACATTAAATTACATCAAACGACTATTCGACAACGAAAATTCAACAGTGTTTATTTGAATGTTTATGGACTGGCCCCATTCACTTCTATTGTAAGTACATAACCTATGCTTTATTAAATAAACAAGGGACAATTTTCTTTTTTGTGGTAATCATGTCAACTGAGCTTAACCACACCTATTTCCATAAATACTTTTTTTATATGACAAATATTTGTTCATCGGTTTTTGTCATTACAGATGCTTCAAAGTTAAATTCAAGGACTTTAAGCACATGTTTATTTCTATGCTGGAGATGTCATTAAAACAAACTGACCCAAATTGCAAATGGGTCATTCTCAAAAATTTTGACTTTACAACTTTTTGTAAAGTCAAATTTTCAGTTCAGTTCAGTTATTGTCTATAAACGCTGAGGATAAATTATTTACGTTCATAAAGGACAACTTCTTTGTTCTTTCTTTTATTATTTAATTTTGTTTGACGAATGAAGCAAGTTAACACAAACGAGGGTTAAATGGGTTACACCGCCACATTTTGAGGGTTCAATGGGGTACAAAACCAAATATTTTTGTGTGAAAAAATGAGTTAATATGTGAATTAATAAAATAACATGCTGGGAAAAATCACTAAATGCATATTTATATATAGCAGCCTCTGAACGTAAACCTTTACAATTTTTTACAAACCTTTTCTGCAACTTTTGTATTTAAAAAAAAATTTTAACGTAAAAAATAAAGAAAATAAAAAGGAAATAACCTGTTTTATGAGACACAAATGTTTCTTTACAGCAGGGGGCGCTAGACGGCTCACATAACTGAATCCTCCATTGATCTGCATTCAAATCATTCAAAACGTTTTACATCTCATTTCATTTTTTCACTCAGGAGAGTAAATTGTAATTGAAACTGATAGTTGCAAGGATTCATACTTGTTAAATCCGCAACAGCAGTATCAATTAAATATATATTTTTTAAATCCTCCAGTAACACTTGACTGTGATTGGCCCATTCTGAACAGCGCTGCCAAAAGTAACAGGTGTCACATGACAGCGGCGTCTATGCGCTTCCTGCTTCAGCAGCGGGTGTCGTCGTGTATTTCCGAAATTAAATAAATACTTTTAATTGATTAAATGATTTAAGCAACGTATTTTAAGATTTTCTATATTTAAAGAACTTTTTAAGCACCTCTTGGTAAAAATGGCTATTTTCAAGGGTTTTCCAGGACTTCAATTTGAAAAAGCCAAATTCAAATACTTCAAGCAGAAATTGGAGCTGTTCAAAAGAACAAAGTGATTGGCTGAGAACACACCCGTACCTCGTCTATAAGTATGTCGCTGGCGTCGGATTGTGCGCGCAGTTGTGCATGTGTGTTGATGATTTGTAGCGCACGGGTCATGGTGAGCTCCGCCTCCTCTGACATGCCGCTGCTCTGACTCAACATAGCCTGCAGGAGCGGGAAACAGAAGGAGAATGCTGGTGCTGACAGCGAACATGTGTCGGATCCTGCAAAACAAATACAAATGAACTTTAGGACACACTTGCACAACATCTCTACAGTTTTCAGATGAATGAGCTATGCTGGTGAACCCTTTAAAGGGGTCATAATACTTTAGCAAAATTGTTTTTCTCCCTCAAGTACACTTATAATGTTATTCAAGGTTGTTGTTTTTTTTGTTGCACAAAAACAGTTGTTATTTACCTTCAAATGAAATAATTTAAAACGAAACACTGATTTCAGTCAGAACACACTATTATTTTTTTTAAAGTTAAAGTAAAAGTTCACAGAAAAATGAAAATTCTCTCATCATTTACTCACCCTCATGTCATCCCAGATGTGTGTGACTTACTTTCTTCTGCTTAACACAAATAAAGGTTTTTATAAGAACATATCAGCTCTGTTGGTCCTTACCGCAAGTGAATGGGAGCCAAAATTCTGAAGCTCCAAAAAGCACATAAAGGCAGCATAAAAGTAATCCATAAGACTCCGGTGGTTTAATCCATGTCTTCAGAAGCGATATGAGAGTTGTGTGTGAGAAACCGATCAATATTTAAGTCCATTTTTGCTAGAAATTCTTCTCCCAGACCAGTAGGGGGCGTATACATTAAGAATGTGAAAGTGAAAGAGATTAACTGAGCAGGGAGGAGAATTTATAATAAACATCTCCCAAAATATTGATCTGTTTCTCACCAACACTTATCATATTGCTTCTGAAGACATGGATTAAACCACTAGTGTCTTTTATGCTAACCTATGTGATTTTTGGAGCTTTTAAATTTTTGCACCCATTGACTTGCATTGTAAGGACCTACAGAGCTGAAATATTCTTCTGGAGCATGTCCAGAAAAATTCTCATCACCAAGAATCATTGACAAATATCTGCGGTGTGTATTTTTTCAGATTAATCCAAATAGACTGATGGCTGATCTAAGGATAAATGATCACATTAAAAAAAAACATATTTGTTTGTACTATATTTACTGGTCCTAATTTTGCAGGTGGGCCTGTTGTGGTAATTATGTGTACGATGGACCACATTCAATTCCAATTTAGGGAAAAAAATGCTAAATTAAAAAAATAATTTCTATTGATTTCTATTGAAATTTCTATTGATGGATAAAGCTAAGTTTCATGAGAATCCCCCCATAATCCATCCATCCATTCTCTATAGCCGCCTACTTTATGCAGGGTCACGGGCCGCACTGAAGTCTATCCCAGCTGTCTCAGGCCAAAGTCAAGGAAACACCTTGGACAGGTGGCCAGTCCATCACAGAGCTAACACTCACAGACACAGACATTCATACTCTCACTCACATCTACGGGCAATTTAGAGTCTCCAATTCACTTGACCGGCATGTTTTTGGACTGTGTGGGGAAACTGGAGACACCGGAGGAAACCCATGCAAACATAGGGAGAACATGCATACTCCACACAGAAAGGCACAGGTTGAGCTGGGAATCGAACCGGTAACCTTCTTGCAGTAAGGTGACAGAACTACCAAAGTCTCTCTAGCAAGTCAGTCCACTCTCGGCCATGTTTGGGATGCTCTCGAGAGGCTATTTCCAGTCATGACAGTGCAGCTCCTATCTACATGAATGGGGAAAGATTGAAATTTCCAAAACGGTTGATCAAGATTAAGATCAAAGGACATATTTCAAATCAGCAGTAAAATCTGACAACACTGGTATCATAAATGGTGCTTCTTTACCTCCGGTTACACAAAAAAAAAAAACGAATTTTCCCGGCTTGTATAGCTAATGCGCATGCGCATTCTCAAGTTGATTGACAGGCGATGTCTGTATCTAAAAGGTGATTGGCTCTTTTACCTGTAAGGCGGGATATCCTTTACACATCCGCTGACCTTTGGCTGCCGTTGGGCGTTCCAATAGCTCCCATTCATTTTAATAGAAGTGGCCTATCTCTGCTAAATAGTCTCTGGTGCTACCCACTGAGCCACAGTGCCCATTTCTGAAGCGAAATTTCAATAAATGGTCTGGACGGACTGGTGAGGGCAACTCGTGTTGTGAATGTTAAAGTGTGCCACACTACATCAAAGTCTTTCATTTTAAAAGAACAAAAGACCATCCATGATGTGACCCCTTTAAAGTTTTCATCCAAGCTTCTATGATGCATGTTGATATTTATGTGTGTGTGATATTCACCGGTTTTTCCCACTCTCTGAGGTACAGTGTGTGTGTGCAGCAGTAAGACGGTTCTCTGTGTTGCTGTATCCAGACCCTCCTGTGACCAAGCTGGATCTAAATCACATTCTGGTTTCAACTGGCGCAATGTCACCTGACCAACAAGAACCGCTACATACAGAGAAAAAGAGGAAGAATATGCATCACAAAACATCTAAGGCAGCATTAAATGCTAAAAATGTTTGTCATAAATCTTCATCAAAATATCATTAATTTCTCCACCTCTTATTTGCTAGTAACCCAGGTCAAGTGGATAATGAAAAGCCATTGAGTAAACAAGGTGACTAACAGACAGGACATGGAACATATACCCAGATTGTGCAGTTCTTTCGGCATCAGACAGACACCGGCGTCCAGGAAGACACGCTTGACCCGGGGAGCGGCCAGAGGAGACTGCAAAAGAGGCAGAAGAACCTGCAGGACTCCAGGAACATGCATCCAGATGAGAGGAGGCCGACGAGCCAGAGCCGACTCCAACAGTCTGACTGCCGACTGCAGCTCCGCATTCAACTGACAGAGACGGACAAACACAAACACGTCATTTGTTGCGTTTGCGCTGAAGAATGCATGTCAGGTTTTCACAGGTGCTGTTTGACCTCTCACCCCCAGTAATGTCTTGCGAATGCCGGACTCTTTCTCCAGCTGGTTCTGCATCATCTCTTTCTGTTTGCTGGTGAGCTGGAGCTCCTCTTTGATGCCTTTCTTTTTCTTGATCTCCTACAACACAAACATTTGTTCAGTATGACCAGTCCATGCCTGTAACATAGTAACTCTTTAATTTACAGTGTCTGTGTTACACATATTACATGCAACTTTATTAACTATTATAGCAATAACAATAACAGTAAGTACATGGAAACTCACAGATGAAGAATATTACACTTCAATGACCCACTTTATATTAGGCGTCTTTAATTACGGTGTCCTTAAGCATTAGATACAATGTACTTATTATGTAAAGACGTGTTGTTGCATTGTTGTGACACTTAAAGTACCTGCATTTAATTACATCTTTAGTTACACTTTTAACCTTATACTCTAATGGTGCGTTCAGACCAGAGAGCGTCAAATCGTCCGGAAGTCATTCATTATCTATGGCAGCCAGCGTCTATCGGCGGCGAGAAGAGGCGCGTCTGTGGGCGTCACGTCTTGGGTGTCAGAGGAAAGTTCAAGTGCGGGCAACATTATGGTAATGAGATTTGGTAATGTGGTTCGGCGGCAACCTATTGGAGTATAGAAGTGCTCCGCTCTAGCAAAGTCTAGAGAAAATTTGGTTTACCAAACACCAAACAATAGTTCTGAAGATAAAATGGAGGAGAAACTGATTATTGCCGTGGCGAGTTTTCCCATAATATATGATCAGTCCCCGGTTGCCTTACAGGGATA
The DNA here is from genome assembly GCF_025860055.1 of Xyrauchen texanus. Lineage (NCBI taxonomy): Eukaryota > Metazoa > Chordata > Actinopteri > Cypriniformes > Catostomidae > Xyrauchen > Xyrauchen texanus. The sequence continues at coordinate 39,700,409 of NC_068302.1, forward strand.
TAATGTTATAAAAAAAAATGTTGCATGGACAAAGGTGTCTGAAATTGGTGGTGTCAGGTGAGTTGATGAAGTGGATAGTATGGTTTATATAATATTATATAATAATATATTAAAAGATTTCATGAGGATATACGCTACTTGTGTCTCAAAAAGACACCGGTCGACATGTCAAGATGTTTTGCGGCCCCTTTAAATATAGTTCACAAAGCCAAGCATTCTGAACGAACATTGCCGCCTATTTCAACTACGTCAGAGCGTCCACGAATCTTCGATAGCGTTGTTGGCGGGGCAGCCGGAGCGAATTTGGACACTCTCGCCGCATCTGGTCAGAACGCACAGTAACCCTACCCCAATCCATACCCTAACCCTAAACCTACCATACAGTACCTCAACATTAGTAGCAGCAAATGTGAGAGAATTTCACAGAACAGCATGTAGTTACACAATAAACTAATTGTATTGTATGTATTTTAATGTTAGTATATATTAAAGACACCTAATGTAAAGTAGGACCCACTTCTGCTGTTGTTGCAGTGTGTATATGCTCAAATTGACCTTCCATTTCCAGCATGATGAATGAACCAGATGCAAAATCAATAATGAACTTTTAAACATTTCTTAACTCATGTGAATGCACAAAATTTGTTTCAAAATGCAAAATAACTGAACATGATCACTGGATGCCACTCACTGAATTAAACATGCAACTTAATGGGCTAATAGCAAAATATGCTACTGTTTGAAACTTTAATGAATACTGTTTCACATGCTATTACAAAAACAATAGGCAGTATACAATCTTATTTTATATGAGAAATACATATATTTCTCACCTCTTGCAGCTCCAGTTCAATGATCTGCTCTTTGAAGGAATATGCTTTGTTCTCTCGTTTCATGTTGCCTTTCTTTGTGCTCTCCTGCTGTGCGCTGAGAAAACCAGACCGACAACGTTTACAAGAAACTACAAGACAAATTGGGGTCTCTCTTCCCTCCATCAAAGACATTTACAAAAAACACTGGATCCGCAAAGCAACCAGCATTGTGGACGACCCCACACACCCCTCACACAAACTCTTTACCCTCCTGCCATCTGGCAAGAGGTACCGAAGCATTCGGGCCCTCACGGCCAGACTGTGTAACAGCTTCTTCCCCCAAGCCATCAGACTCCTCAATACTCAGAGACTGGTTTGACACACACACACATGTGTCCTGAGTTGCACTTTAATTACTGTCACTTTATAACTGTCTGCTACCTCAATAACTGCTATGTGCATAGAACACTATCTCATAGTATGTTATGTTTACGTTTTTAGAAACGGTCATCTTTTTGCACTACTGTGTACTGGTCGGCGCTGCACTGTGTCTATTGTCCTGTTCATTGTCAGTAATTTGTCATACTGTCCCGTACTTTGCACATGTTTGCACGTGCACTTTATATAGGTATATATATATATATATATATATAGGTATTTTATATAGGTATTTTATTTCGTTGTGTTGTCTCATGTGGTCCTGTGTTGGTCCTTTGTTGTTTTTATGTAGCACCATGGTCCTGGAGGAACGTTGTCTCGTTTTGCTGTGTACTGTACTAACTGTACATGGTTGAAACGACAATAAAAACCACTTGACTTGAAATCATTCAAGTTGCGTTGCATCTGTGAGGTTCTCATTGCAGGATTCCCACCCTTTTTGACTAATGAAACTCCATGACTTTTCCAGACATTTTGATTCAGACCAGTTCGCTAATGAACCATTCAGAACCATTTTGACATATTCATCGACTCAGATGACCGAATCGCTCACAAATCAAACATTACAATGGTTTGCGAGCAAGTTTTCCTCTACATGTGTCAATCTGATGGAATATTTATTAGTGTAGAGGAAAACAAAACAATTGTATTTTTACTCTAAATATTTTCATGGACTGGAAAGCACATTTCCGGGTTTTTCCATCACAGAATGCAATATAAAATTCAGTCTAGACATATTAAGTAATTTGTTGTTGTTTAATGTTTCACCAGTTGTAACGTCACATTTTATCACGTTATTATCAAGTGATTTTAGCGGCTAAAACCTTACCTCATAATGATGCTCTTGTCGTAAAGTTCACCCTCAGGTGTCTGCATGATGGCATATTCCTGACGCGTCACCTGACTCAGCGCAGGATTGGACAGAAGCTTGGTCACATGATCCATGACACGAGGGAGTAGTTTATTGGGGGACAGAACCGACAGCGAACCAACAGCGTTCTGAACAGCCTACGGAGAGAGACCATGTCAACTCAACAACTCTCTTAAAAAATGATCCAACCTAAAACAATGTTTTGAAAATCAATTGCAGTGTCAACATGACAAATATCAATATCATTCTGTATCACCCTGACAAAGCAAAATTGTGTGTGAGAGACTGTTAAACGTAGCCAGTCAGACCTGATTGTCAGTGTTGGCTTCTAGAAGGCGTGGTAAGATGGTCTCCAGGTGTTTGTCGATGAATTCAGATGCATCTATCTTCATAATGGACAGAAGTGACGGCCACAACTCAGACCTGACAGACACTGAGGGAGATTGAGCCAGCGATTACCAGAGAATTCAGATGCAAGAAAATTTCACAGAAACAAATAAATGAGACTCATGGATAAATTAAATTCTAAATGAGGTTCAAGAACAATCACCAGACAGCAGATAAAAATGCATACACATGTTAACTCATTTACAACAACCCAATAAAGAAAATATTCCTGAAAAGACAGTTGGCATATGCCTTTATTAATAAGAACTCTGGGTCAAGTTAACATCATAGTAAGTTATTCCCACTGTAAATGAATAATCATTTATATCTGGGCACACCCAAACAAAAGTAATCATGAGTAGAGGTTGACCGATATATCGGTTTCACCGGTTATCGGCTATGGCCTGGCATATTGTTGGCATAGGCATGTATTAATTAGAATTCTGGGTCAAGTAAACAACATAAAAGGTATACCCACTGTAAATTGATCATCATTTATATCTGGGCATAACCAAACAAAAGTAATCCACGAGTAGAGATTGACCGAAATATCGTTTTTTCCGGTTATTGCCTGGCATATAGTTGGCATATGCCTGTATTAATAAGAACTCTGGGTCAAGTAAACAACATAAAAGGTATACCCACTGTAAATAAATAATCATTTATATCTGGGCACATCCAAACAAAAGTATTCACGAGTAGAGATTGACCGATATATCGGTTTCACCAGTTATCGGCTATGGCCTGGCATATTGTTGGCATATGCCTGAATTAATTAGAATTCTGGGTCAAGTAAACAACATAAAAGGTATACCCACAGTAAATTAATCATCATTTAAATCTGGGCACATCCAAACAAAAGTAATCATGATTAGAGTTTGAGAGATATCGGTTTTACCGGTTATTGCCTGGCATCTCGCTGGTATCTCGCTGGCATATGCCTATATTAATTAAAATTCTAGGTCAAGTAAAAAAGATAAAAGGTATACCCTCTGTAAATGAATAATTTATATCGGGGCACATCCAAACAATAGTTATCAAAAGTAGAGATTGACCGATATATCGGTTTTGATTTTAAGAGTGTATGTTTTGCTTCCCTTCTGTGTTTGTGTGAAAGGGAAGCTCAGACATTTCAAAATAAGAGTCTCTGGGGTATTTTGGGATGTTTATAATTAAAAGTCCCGCATTATGCACATAATCTTCATTTTTTCTGGTTATTATTGGGATTTAGGTTGCACAATATACTGCATCTGGGATTTTACTCATTTTGGTCTCTTTCAGCCTCTATGTCTGCACCTGACACAGTAAGGAAAGACTACGATTTGTATTTTAACATTCAATACACCATTTTTTAAAAACTATCAAGCGATTAATCGGTTATTGGCCTTATCCACCACCAAAGTTATCAGTACAGCAAAATCCACTATCGGTCGACCTCTAATCATGAATGCAATGAGACACATGATGCAAGGAGGAAACAAATATTCAAAGAAAGTACGATGAGTAAATATACAGAATTTAAAAGAACTTTAAGAGCCTCGCGGCCAACAGACCGATAGAGGGATGATGGGTAACGATAATAATATCCAGAGCGAGTTTCTCTGCCTCCGTAGGGTCGTTCCAATTGGCTGCGACCGAGCAGATTACACCCAGCGCCTCTAGCAGAATCCGGGGAGGTACATACGAGCGTCCGATCTCAGTAAGCTCACCAGTTTCTGTCTGAAGAGCATCTGATGGCACAATCTGATTTTAACAAAAAGAGATCGAAACAGAAAAATGAGCAAAGAGCGAAAATGAAAACGTGTTTGTATAAAGCAATAGTTCGCTTGTGTCCACCTTGTGCTTGTTGATGACCACTCTCAGCTCTTCCAGAAGGCCGTGAGCCAGACTGGAGCCGCCCAGTGAGGACAGGAGTTTCTTCAAAATCTGCTGCGCACGCTTGCGTACACGCCACTGACGAGACAACAGTGCCATCACCATCACCTGATGAAACATCCTTAAAGAGACCAGACCAGAGTTTGAGCCACATAATAACACTGAGATTCCTCTCTTGCGAAAGCACATTTAAGTAAATATAAAGCACTATTATGAATGGTTTGAAAAATTACATTTTACCCACAAAGCTAGAAGGGGCATTGATTTGGCTAATTCAATTTAAAATAAATAAATAGTTAAATATTTTCGGCGTGAAACTCTAGAAACTTACTGAGACTTGCTGTTGTTGAGCCTTTGTGGCTGATCGAGGAACAGTCTTTCACACAGCAGCAGGGCAGTACAGAGAGCTGTGAGCACAGAGATATTAGAGAACGACACGTCCGAGAACTGAGACAGATATGATCTATAAATCGAACGTTTCTTACCTTCTTCATTGGCCTGAGATAAAAACTTCTCTGTGGTGAATAGTTGCTTCTTGTCATCTAGGACCAGGTTCCAAAAGGATGCCAGTTTTGCTTCTAAAGACACAAAATAACTTGAAGTTAGATTTTGACCAATTAATTTCCGTGACTTTTCCATTTATTTGCATTTAGGGTCAATCCACATCAACTCAACCATAGGTCTCTAGCTCAAAATGTCCATCCCTTTTTTTTTCATAATTTGAAGGTAACACATAAATGATGATGAATGCCAAAATATTAAATATACATTTACATTTATGCATTTGGCAGATGCTTTTATCCAAAGCGACTTACAGTAGCACTTATTACCGGGACAATCCTCCCGGAGCAACCTGGAGTTAAGTGCCTTGCTCAAGGACACAATGGTGGTGGCTGTGGGGATCGAACCAGCAACCTTCTGATTACCAGTTATGTGCTTTAGTCCACTATGCCACCACCACTATGCCAATTGTCATCAAAAATGACAATTTTCACCTATGATTTTGGAGCAAACCTAAATTCTGCAAATAAAGAAACGTCCCTTTTTTAGGACACTGAATTTTAAAGTTCATTTTTTAAAGGGTTTAAACAATGTTTTCCATGCTTGTTCAATGAACCATAAACAATTAATGAACATGCACTTGTGGAACGGTCATTAAGACACTAACAGCTTATAGACGGCAATTAAGGTCACAGTTATAAAAACTTGGGACACTAAAGAGACCTTTCTACTGACTATTCAAAACACCAACATTTGAGATGCCCAGGGTCCCTGCTCATCTGTGTGAACATGCCTTTGGCAAGCTGTATGTAGGTATGAGGAATGCACATGTGGCCAGGGCAATAAATTGCAATGTCCGTACTGTGAGATGCTTTAGACAACGCTACAGGGAGACAGGAAGGACAGCTGATCATCCTTGCCGTGGCAGACCAGTTACACAATCCCTCCATCAGTGCTCAGACTGACCGCAATAGGCTGAGAGTGGCTGGACTGAGGGCTTGCAGGCGTGTTGTAAGGCAGGTCCTTACCAGACATCACCGGCCATACCGGTCACCTATGGGCACAAACCCACCTTCGCTGGACCAGACAGGACTGGCAAAAATTGCTCTTCACTGACGAGTCGCGGTTTTGTCTCACCAGGGGTGATGGTCGGTAAAGAAGGAATGAGTGTTACACCGAGGCCTGTACACTGGTGCAGGATCGATTTGGAGGTGGAGGGTCCATCATGGTCTGGGACGGGGTCACAGCATCACTGGACTGAGCTTGTTGTCATTGCAGGCAATCTCAATGCTGTGCGTTACAGGGAGGACCCCCTCCTCCCTCATGTGGCACCCTTCCTGCAGACTCATTCTGACATGACCCTCCAGCATGACGATGCCACAAGGCATACTGCTCGTTCTGTGTGTGATTTCCTGCAAGACATGCATCTCCTCCTCATGGACTGCACCAGATTTGCCAGTTCTTGCTGTGAGATGTTACCCCACTCTTCCACCAAGGCACTTGCAAGTTCCCGTACATTTCTGGGGGGAATGGTACATCCCTAGTGCTCACCCTCCTATCCAACATGTCCCAGACCTGCTCAATGGGATTGAGATCCGGGCTCTTTATGGCCATGGCAGAATACTGGAATTCACTGCCGTACTTAATACAGCTGGTGACCACACCAGATACTGACTGTTATGTTTGATATTTTCATTTTAACGGCCATATATGTTTAAATCCCAAAAATATGTGGCTCTCAATGAGGCTCCATCTGTAAATAGCTACATTTTCAATGGTCAGAAACCAAATGTGGGTCACATAGTGTAAAGCTAGTTTTTCTTGTCCACATCTTGCTGACTAAATAAAGGTACACTTCTTGGTTCGACGCTATTTGTACTTCAGACGTTTGTTTTGTTGGACAAAAAAACCCTCACCTGACACCGAGTCGAGTCCAGACAGTCGACAGAGCAGCACAGCAGCGGCCACGCCCTCAGACAGCAGAGCATGCTGGGTATTCTGGGCAGCCGCTTTCTCCACCGTTTGAATGAGGAGAGGGAGAAACTCTACCGCCTGACTGAGAGAGTCACCTGAAGAGGACAGAAAGAAACGAATGCAACTATTCTTCACGAAACTTTAGGAGCACAAATCCATTTGAACATTCCCAGTGGTTTGACTGACCTTTGAATGCCCCGAGCATGGCCTGCAAGTACGCGTGTCGTACAGGTGAAGTGGACGTCTTCAGGGTGAAGGCTTTTTTAAACCATTCCCTCATTTCTAAAGGCACCTCCACAGTCAAACGGTTCGTCCACTGAGATAACACAGACACCGCGTGTACCAGCGTGCCTTCATGGACTAGACAATGAGGAAAACTTGTATTATATGAATGACAAACCCATAAAATTGCTTAGTGATATTATTTTCATGACAATATGGGACATTTTACACACACACACACACACACACACACACACACACACACACACACACACACACACACACACACACACACACACACACACACAGTGCCTTGCAAAAGTATTCAGACCCCTGACCAATTCTCTTATATTACCAAATTACAAATGGTACACTGAAATTTCATTCTGATTTATATATTTTTTTTAAAACACTGAAACTCAAAATCAATTATTCTAAGGTGACATTGCTTTTTTGCTTGCATATGTATTCAACCCCCACATATTAATATTTTATCCATTTATATATCCTATTGACACACTAAAACTGAAGATATAAATAACCATCTTAAGACAAATGCTTTAAGAGTTTTGCACAGTACTGGATTTCGAAAAGATTAGAATAGAAGAACAGGGAGCCCTGCAACAGATGTCGAATTTTTTTTAAAGAAAGCTTTTAGAAAGAAGTCATTACCCACCTTCCTGTTGCAGGTATGGAATGAACATGACAGCTACACTGGAGCTCAGAGACTGAGAAGACGAGCCAGACACAGCATGATGACTACAACTCCCAATTCCTGTGGATAAAACACAAACAAACACACTAAACACAACTGGAATGTGAACACATATAGACAGTGAGCAGAATAGACATACAAGATATTCACCTGAGAGAACGTTCATCTTCTGAGCAACAACTGTGAGTTTTCCTTCTGAGCCTTGGGGAAAATATATTCAAGAATAATTTATTTCAAGAAGGGAACAATATCTAGTTGGTGAGTTTGAGACTTCTGCACAACACACTATTATATGCAATGTATCATTGTTTTTCAACCTGAGAAACCAAGATTGTAAACAAATGCACCAATTAGCCAACAACATTATGAACAACAACTTTTCTTGCACCATAAAAGCTCCTTGTGGTTTCTCGGTTTGGTTGATTTGAGCAACCGTAAACGATGCAAAACATAGTGCTTCCTATGTAGAAAATCACTTCTATCGGGAAGACACGCAGGCTTGAGTGAAGTTTAAGATGCCATTTATTTGATAGATGTAAAACAGGAAGTAATGTCTCTCTCTTTGGCGTAGGCCCCCGTCCGGCAGTCCGAGGGAGTTGTACCTGGAACCGTCATGTCCTGCCGGAGATAGGAGGCAGGGGTGAGGAGCCTACCCCCGTGCAGGACAGGGCTCAACTGGTGGTGGTGGGGTGGTGGAGGTTGCTGTGTTAGCACACCGAAATAGCAATGTGATAGATTGTGAGCGGACTTATAAAGCAATGGCTTACATGCGATTGGCTAGGAATTACCCAGCTAATGATGTGATGATGAACAGCTGCTAGTCTTCCCGCTAGAACTACGCTGCGCTTCCACTTCCTGTCCTCCATCTGCATTTCGCGCCACAGCAACGCAGTATGAAGACATGTGCAAACAAGCTATACATAGTGATAAACCCCAATATCTACAGACACTAAAACAGTTTCATACATTAAACATGCCTTGGTTTAGAGATTACATTTCATTCTTCATTAATGAGTTCTAAGACATGAAGTGAATCACAAGCTCCGAGCTGAAATTTGACAAACTTGAATGCGTCATTCAGTGTCACGGGAGTCCACCCTTAGGATCATGGGTAGTGTGGTTCACTAGAAATTCCTCTATTAAACATACTTTTTTTTAATGAAGTTGAAATAACGTGGACTGACGACAGAAGCACATACCATCAATTAACAAACTCGGAGCTCACCGTAGGTCTGTCTTTATGAGTTATTGTTAAAAATTATTTTGCCTATGGAAAAAAACCAAGGGGATTTTTACTTCCGCTCTATTGAAACATCTGTCTTAACACTGTCAAATTTGCAAGACGAGACAACGAAGAATCACAATGCAAATATATTGATGCAGTCTTTAGGAAACTTAAAGCCAAATAAAAAGCCCATTAAAATCCTCACTATATTTAAAATGTTATATTGAAATCAAGCAGAATACTCAATCCTGCACAGCTCTACTTCCAAGTAGACTGAAAGAGTTGCATTTAAATGTGTTTTGTGTGTCTGTGTGTACCTCCGAGGATGCCGAAGAGATGTTTGACGAGGTCTTGGACAGCGCTGGGGTCACTGCACTGTTGTGCCAAATTCTGAAGAGCCTGGACGGCCTGATCCATTAGCTCGGGGTTATTCGCCTTCAGCTGACCTGAACACACACACACACACACACACACACACACACACACACACACACACACACATCTTTACACCTGCAATAACAACACATATCCCTCTCATAACTAGAGCTGTCAATCAATTAAAATCACATGACATGCCGAATTAATAATCAAATTAATCGCAATGAATCGCATAAATCAATATTTGTTGAGAAAGACCCCCAAATAAAGATAATTCAATATAAATAATATATAATTCAAATAATAATAAATATACTTAATTTATTCAGATTAAAATATCATGTATTATTGCGGCAGATGAGAAAAGCATTGATTAGACAATACAAAAGGTGATATTTTGGGATTTATTTCAATACCACTGAACAAGCCTACAGTCGACAGCAATTTTGAGTTTGTCAATCTGTCCTGTTCTGACAGGATGTGTTCCTGCGTTCAGTCTGTACTACATTTTTATTGTAGATTTATGTACATACACATAAGACTGTCTCAGTGGTTTTGAGCATCATAAATGTCAAGAACGTGTCCTGTGTAACCGGATCTCAGTCTGTGGCTGCGCTGCTTGTGAGGTTTGAGACGCGCTGACTACCCCCTGCTGACATGGCTCGCAAAAACAAGTTTTTTTTTTTACAGAAATAACATACGGATCTGGGGACATAATCACTTGCATCATTATTTTAAACGCATTATTCTTTGCAAAATTAATCGCACTAAATTAAGGAGTTAAATTGACAGCCCCACTAATAAAACATCACTAATACTGATGACTTACTGGCGATGCCCTTCCCAATATCCAGAGCGTACTGACTCAGATCAAGAGTGACAGACGCCAACATGGATGAGATCGCTGGAGGAAAAACAGACAAAAAGAGAAGGAAAAGTGAGCAAAAGACGATAAAAAGGACAGTTAGATATGACAATAGAATATTGTGGATCGGGGAAGTAAATAGTCATAGCTAAGAGTGGGATGCTTTTTATAATTTTGATAATAAAGAATCCCAATATACGCATTTATAGAAAAGTGATTAAAAAAAATAATAAATTAATAGTACAAAGAGAGAAGGTCTAAAACAGCACAACTATCACACATTTAAAGACTTTAGATTTCCTTTGTGTATATTTAACATTATATTACAAGCACATTTACAGTATATACAGGGTGGCCCAAACAAAACATGGCCACTATGTTTGATTGCTCATAACTTAAAAATGCATAAAGACGATTATTGCTGTACTTCGAAGACTTTGTAAACAAAGAAATGATGTCACTGTGACGACATCGTGAGCAACAACTGGCTACAAATAAATAAATCATTTGGACCCCCCAAAAAAACAAAAACAGGGCCACATGGCAAAAGTAGTAGTTTCTCATGATGACATCACAGTGACATAATTTTGTTGTTTACAAAAAGTTGAAGTACGCCAAAAATCACGCAAACGCCCTCATGCATTTTTAAGAAATGAGCAATCAAAATTTTTTTCTACCACCATATATATATATATATATATACACATTGTTGGGTGTAATCCAAATACAAAGTAATTAGTTACTGTAATCTAATTACTTTTAAGTCAAAGGTAGTGTAACACATTACTTTTTAAATTCTTGTAATCAGATTATAGTTACTCAGTTTCAATTAACTTTATTAATTTTAAGTACATTATAGGGTAATGCTAATTTCTAAATTATTGTTGATGTAGAATACATGAATTATGGGCCCCGTAACGAGTCATTGTGAAGCAGAAATGTGAGGTGCTGAGTGTTATGACTTGTGTGTTACAATAAACAAGGAAGAAATCTAGGCTACGTCCACATTAATCCGGATACATTTGAAAACGGCGTTTTCACTTCAAAGCGCTCTCCGTCCACACTAACGTTTTCAAGCGTTTTCCAAAAGTTGCTCGTCCACACTTAAACATATGAAAATGCTTAAATTGTGTCACTGTGCATGCGGGAAATCCCCGCTGCTTATATACGGCCTGAAACGCAATTGTCCTTGTGTTTCGAACCGGACACCAATCCCGAGTAAACTTCCCTTCGCCTTTGAAGGATTGCAATGTGAAAGTTGTACAAAGTGACATTTATGTTTTTAACAACGCTATCAAAGTGAGTATCAGGCACAACAGCGCCACTATCATATGGGCCGCCATCTTGATTGTTTTGGTTGGATAGATCACATGACTAAAAATGCGTCATCGTTTTCCAAAGCATCCATTTTCACAGTCCGCACTACAACGCGAAAACGGCGTTTTCAAATGTATCACTTCGGAGTGCGTTTTCAAAAAGATCAGTTTTCGCGGACAAAACCGCCATCTCAGTGTGGACGGAAGGCCAAAACGAAGAGAAAAAGACGCGTTTTCAAACGAAAACGTATTAGTGTGGACAAGGCCCAAGACATTATTTTGAATTCATTGAGTGGAAAAGTGTTTCAGAAAGTAACTTGGTAATGTGATTACTTTTTTCAATGAGGTAATTAGTTAAATAATCTGATTACAATTTTAGAGAACAATTTAGTCATTTGTAGTGGATTACTATTTTTAGTAACTTACCCAACACTGTGTGTGTGTGTGTGTGTGTGTGTGTGTGTGTGTGTGTGTATAAATATATACTGAAAATTGCAATGAAACAACTTAATCAGAAATAGCTGAACATGATAACGAAGAATAGCCCTGACCCCATGCACAGTTAATTCATGTTTGAATAATAAGATGAGATAATTTGCCAAATCCAGCAGCGACTCACTCTGCATGGAGTTTTCAGGGCTGCGCAGCAAAGCTTTCTGTAACGTGGGCAGCAGTTGCTCCTTAAACTCCAAGTGAGACACATGACGAAGCAGAGATCCGCTCTTTACCTAAACACACACATTCACAAATAACAAACACATGTTTTTACCATTTCGACAGGCCAAATGCTTTTTATTCAACACAATATAAACCAGTGGAGATTCTCACCAGTATGTGCTGATGTGGTCTGGTTTTGCTCATGAGGACGGTCTTCATGTACAGATCCAAGAGAGATGCCTGAAACACAACACAATGAAAAGCTCAATATGAATTGAAGAAGTTTCATGTATATGACACAAATGGAACGTGTGCAGCTGATGAGTTGATCACCTTGTATTTGTCAATAGTGGTGATGTCTTTCTGTGCTGTGCAGAAGTCCACACACAAACCCAGCAGCGGTACTGACACACAGTTCTGATCTAAACTCAGCAGAGTGCTCATGTATTGATCCACCAGTCCCGGATTCTGGATTAAAACAAACTAGCTTTAGCTTTCATTTGCGATAATAAACATTGACACTGAATATATTAAAATTACCTCCTTCCACAGTTTATAAAAGCGTTTGCTGATTGACTTGAGAGCGTTCCCGGAGGCTCCGCCCACCGCCTCTGCCAGCAGTAAACTCTGAACTTCAACCTGGTTGGAGAAGATCAACAAAATCGTATTAAAAAAACATGCAATTTGCGTGTCTATTCTCCCTGCTTCATGGGTTTCCTCCAACCAAATCCAACAGTTCAGAGACTAAAAAGACTTGCCAGTTTTTTCCAGTTGGAACCCTCTCTCTTGTCTGGGGTGGGAAAGACGGCGCAAACTATCAGACAGGTCCAGGGCAGAGCGCAGCAGCACCCAGACGCCGTGCTCTTCCTGTAAACGTGTAAAACAAGATCTGATATTCTTTCTGTTTGTAGATCAGGCCGGTTAACATCTGATAACTCCAGCGGTCACTTACCCAGGCATAACGCTTTTGCTGACCAACCCGCAGCTCAGCAGGCCGGGAGGGAGGTTGGTAGCTATGGCATCAGGCTGTGATTGGACCAGCACCTCGATGACCGAGAGCAAAGCTCGCCGAGACGCGGCATCCCTGAGGAGAGAAATCAAATCAACATTCATCAGAAGAAATGTGCATGCTTTAAAAAAAACAGAAGATGGGAAAATGGTCGTACATACCTGTATCTATGCAGGGTGAGATAGAATAGTTTGCACAGTCCCTTGATGGCTGACTCAGGAAGGTCTGAAGATGGATATAAACTCATTTTAAACCACATACCCCATGAAGGCATTTTTTATATATTAACTGTCTAAATGGCCAACAGAAAATAAAAGCTAATAACTTTAACGCTTTAAGCACCGAGCCCATGAGAGATATATTAATAACTACAGTCTTGACCAACACAAAATATGTATCATTTGAAAGCTTAGAAGCTCAACTTTCCAATGCATGTAAGCATTATGATCAAAACTGGATAAGTGCATTGCAATTTGCAGACAAATCAGAAGTGTTTCATTTTGATAATTTATAAAAACAAAAATTACACTGTACAGATAATTGTAATCAGTAAAAACATCAAACTCATCAAATAGCCATGTGTTATATGTTGTTGCTCTCAAAAAACAGAATACAACCAGCCTATTTGTTTTACTCACAGACAAAAATATAGCGAGTATGACAGTTATCTCGGTGTTGCTTATATGCCGCCTTTTCCCTTATAACTTCATGAAAAATCTTTCAAACGTGCCCACAAACAAGGTGATCAGGTGTATAGATCATTAGATAATCCACATGAAGCACAATGTTTCATATGGCCACCAAGAGATGGCGCCAAATACATGACACAGACACAATGATGATGAATCAAATGGCACAGAATGAAACTCACTCTGTGAAATCTCATGACTAAAATCATGTCTGCATGCTGTGCATATCTTTAGTCAATGTTGTGTTTGCATGTGTAATACGTTCTTACGTACAATTATTACGTTTTATTTGTTCGGATATGTTTTTGGACACTACGATATATTATTTTTGTAATGCAATAACTTTTGATTGCTTTGTTGTATCAACACAAACATTTTCTCAAATACAGTTGACATGATTGGGAACAAAACAAAAGCAGTCTTTCTGAGCCACCTTATTTACTCCCAGAGATATATAATGACAAATAAGAGAAAAAAGTAAATGTTTTGCTCAATGTTTTTTTTTGTGATTTGTCAGCAGTTTCTAAAGCTGAGAGTCTCAGAATGTATCAATCTATATCTTTAAAAAATTTGAAGTTTTCTATACAATTATTCCAGAGTTATAAGCCTTTAATTTTGGGTATGCCACTGAAACAGAAATTCTTTAAAAACACCTTCAGAGCTTCAAGTGTTAAGAGAAAATGGTGAAATAGGTGAGAAAATCATAGCAGATGTTTCAGATGTGTATTATTAGTCGATTTGTTTGTTTTATTTAAAGCTTTTTTTTGTTGTTGTTTTGTTTCACCTGAAATGAACCCTTTCAAGAGATTTTAATAAGAAAACTTTTGAAAATTTTACCAAACAATCTGGGTAAATTAGCTTCAGAAAAGATTACTTTAGCTGAAAGTTGAGTAGTCGGCATCCTTGTAAATAAAATATGTCCCAAATAATGAAAAACAAATCACATGGGTACCTTATTCCTTCACGCCAAATAAATCTGCATTGAGCACCCTCTTGTGTGCAGTCTGTGTATGTGCACTCTGGGTCTGCTCACCCTACATGGGATATGCCTCTTTCTAAATATGGATTCTAAGATTTTCTACACATCCACTGATGATGATCTAACACATCTATGATGCGAAGGATCCTGTTTCAGTGAATCGATCCTGGAGAAACTGTTGCAATAGAGATACCATTCGCCACCATACCTGACTCTCTTTGAGGAATATTTTAGGATCTACAAAACATTAAATTGAGAATGGGTGTGTTTGATTCAGAATCATCTGCTGTATGTTGCGATGTGCCATTTTCTACATCATGTTTATTTTTCAAGAAGTAATAAACAAAAATGTGATGGAAATTCTGTTTATTATACTTTACGGAAATAAAGTCTCACTTTGAATACACAGTGAATTTAGGAATTATTCAGACCACTTCATTTTTTTCACATTTTGTTGTTGCAGTCTTATGCAAAAATCCTTTAAATTTCATGTTTGTTTTTTTACATCAATCTACACTCCATAACAACAAAGCAAAAACCAGATTTTTGATAATTTGCAAACTGATTCAAAAGAAAAAAACTGAAATATCACATTGATATAAGTATTCAGGCCCTTAACTCAGTACTTAGTTGAAGCACCTTTGGCAGCGATTACAGCCTCAAGTCATATATATTTAACTTCAAATATATAAATCAAATTATAAATATATAAATATAATTTCTAAATACTTTTAAATATTTGTAAAATATATTTGTCTCTTTCTGGGCAACTTTAGTTTTGGTTAATTTTACATTTATCCTGTTTTTAGTTTTTTTGGGAAATATAAATATATATATATTACATTTACATTTATGCATTTGGCAGACGCTTTTATCCAAAGCGACTTAAAGTGCACTTATTACAGGGACAATCCCCCTGGAGCAACCTGGAGTTAAGTGCCTTGCTCAAGGGCCCAACAGTGGCATCTTGGTGATGCTGGGGCTTGAACCCCCAACCTTCTGGTCAGTAACCCTGAGCCGCAACCACTGAGCCACCACTGCCCATATATATATATATATATAATAATACATTTCTAATATAAAATATCGTTTTTATTACAGTAATATTATATAATATCATTTTATTTTGTATTATATTATACAATAGTCAAATATTTGTGTCTTAATTTATTCACATGGTCAAATTTCTAATTTACAATCGCAGTATTTTCCTGTCGATGTTCTCAGTACAGATGCTGATGCAAACACAGAGAGTGTGCGCAATGGCTAAACCTGTCCATGTTGTGTTCAGCACCCCCCTGCAAACCATGCTTATGGGGTTAATCAGATACAACATCAGCCACTAGACAAATGTTATTATAAGATATGGCAGTGATTTCTGATTTTACGTGGCATTTATAGTGGCATCCAACACAGTACAAAACTGTCTATTGTACAAAAGTGAACAAAAGACATGACTTTTCTAAGCAGATGAACTCACCCTTTCCTCTCACACATTCCTTCAACTCTCCCAGAATTTCTGTGCGTTCTTTAACACTGGATGATGTGACTTTCACAGCAAATCTCTTCAGCGTGTCTGAAACCTGTCCCTAACAACGCCAAACACATTAGACATCCATCAGTGTGTCATTATAGAACTCAAATGTGATCAGATACAACATCATAATCACACATCATATGTTTATACATTATAATGGGGGATCATAACATTGTTTCCTCAAAATGTCATAGTGAGGACAGTTATTGTTACTACGATACATTTGGTATAAGAGACTAACTGTAACAGTTCTTAAAGCTTCTTACACTGTTTTCAAATGATCTCTTTTCATTATTTTGATGGTTTTACATAGTTTGGGCAGAAATTATGGGCAGATGCAAACGGAATCGAAGAGGTACCAAAGTACATTGATGTCATCAAATCTTCCATATTTCCATATTCATGTACTCACAAGAACACCATGTTATTACCATAGAACATTCCTAAAAACGTAGCACTTCATACCACTTTTAGGTCCTTTTTTTGTAAGCAGCTGCAGTGTATGTGTGTTTGTCAACATTAGATACACATAACAGTAGGTGGCACACATGAAGCAGGTCCTATGATGCCTTATTATCTCTGTAATTGCAGTAAATGTATAATTATCTGTTGTACATTGTGTATTTTGTTTATTATTATTGGTCAATTTGCCATTAACACATTCATGCACTAACACACTACCAGCGTTTTCTAATGTGCTTGGACGTCACGCGCGTACTTCCTTGAATAATCATCATAAAGTGAAGAGAATCAGATGAAAAGTTTGTGTTTAATGTTCATGCTGCAACTGATCGATTCACACAAACCTGCGTGTCCGCCGCCATCTTGCCGGCCTCGTTCTGGAAAGGATTTATGTCGTCACCTCCGGATCATTGCTGCCCTCAGTCACGTGGTACTCTATGCCGGAGTGTAGCGCCTCCAGAGGGAGCCAGTGCGACTACAGTTACAGTCACTGTCCACTTCAGAGAGTTAACCCTTGTGTGTCAATAAAAAAGTTACTCACTACTCAGAGGTCCTTAGAGGACAAAAGTACTCATGTCAAAAAACTGGCATAATAATATTATATATGTATATTATTTTCCACATTTAATGAGTACATTTTTTTAACCAACATCAGTCCTGATCATAACTACCAAATATTCATTAATTTTCAGGATTTTAACCCTTCAAATGTCAGTTTGTTTACATAATGCCACTGTTGTTTTCACACACACACACACACACACACACACACACACACAACAACAACACTCTGACTTTTATACCAACACACCTAATTTTATCTGCATCATTTATTCAGCTGGCCTGCAGTGCTCAATAAAACAGCAAACAGAAAATAGGAAAAAAGTATGTATTTGTTCCACAGGCTAAACATGAGAAAAGTAGTGCCATCTGGTAGAAAATAAATATATATTAGGGCTGCTGATTTAAAACGTTAATTCAGTGCGATTAATTTTACCAAAAATAACGAGTAAAAAAAAATTACGCAATTAATCTCAATGTCCCCGGACCATAACAAGGAAGTACCATCTGTTTACTCCAGGGGGCAGTAAGTGAAATTTCAGCTGTATGAGCAATGCACAGTTTATACAGTGAAGAAAACACTTCAGCAGAACAACACAAACATGCGTTACATTCTTGCGTTCAAAACATTCGATAGAGCGCAAATGTGAACTAAGGGATCTCAAGATGTGTTTAAAGATTGAGTATTAAACTATATTTAACTTGAAACAGTGAATTAAACATTTTATGTTTTATGTTTATGCAAAACACACGAGACGCTACACAAGCATGTCTGACGCAGGTGTACATTGACGGGTCCTTAAACAAGCCCTCATAATAAATCTCCTACTGATTGATAAATTCACTTGTGAAATGGATTGCTGTGAACTGTGTGCCAATGATTGACTTATGATCAATAATATGGTAGGAAACAATACATTGTATTCTAAAGCGCTTTTTGTATTGTCTTATCAATAATTGTAATGCATTTTAATTATCTGAATATTTTTATTATATATATATATATATATATATATATATATATATAATTTTTAAATATTTAAAGATAAATAAGTATTATTATTTCATCATTATATATTGAATTATTGTTATATTAGGGGCTTTCTCACCAAATATTTGTATATGCAATTAATTAATTGGGACACCATGTAATTAATTTGATTAAAAATGTTACTGAATTGACATACCTAATAAATATATATAAAATTTTGAAGCCAGTGCTCCTGAATGAAAGCATAATATAAATAGAATTAATGGTTTTATGCTTTAATGGGATACAAAATTGCCATTTTAATGGGTTTTAATGTGGATATTTTTGTCCTTTTGTAACCATTTTGTCTACACTGATGGAACTGATACGCACCTTTGGCATAATGTATGCCATTGGCATTAACACAGCCAAAATGATGGAAAAAATCAAACGAAAAAGACAAAAAATGTCCAGAAGGGCGCACAAGGGTTAAAAATCTATTCTGAGACTCTCAGCCTAAGAAACTGGAAACGAGTCAAAACCTTGTTTTATATTCTGTGTCTCACTGTAATGTTCTGTGTGCACTTGCTTGTTTCTCATATCACCAAAAACAATTCCTTGAGTACGTGAACACACTTGGCAATAAAGCTCATTATGGTTCTGATTATTCTGATTATATTTCAGGGCAATATAATCCAGTAAAATTTATGTTGATACGACAAAGCAATCAAATGTTATAGCATTGTAAAATAATTTTGCATAGTGTCCAAAAGCCTCTCCAAACAAATAAAGCATAATAATTGTACATAAGAACTAATTACACAACAATGATTAGAAGTTTGCTCTCTCTCCAAATCATACAGGCATGAGTAACGAGATCTCATTCAGATCCCTTCTGTGTCATTTGAGTCATCATTGCGTATGTGTGATGAACTTGGCGCCATCTCCAGGTGGTCATATGTAATTAGAGTGAACGATCCTCTCTGCCCATATTTGGATGACTTCCTCCTCTGGTTGCAGTGATTGGAATCTTAATATGATTGATTTAGTGATCCATGGTGCTGGACAACGTCCTACATTATATCCGATGAAGTCATCTGATCCAGGAAAACTAGAAAGTTTTTAGCCAGATAGTACATTATGTGCCGTGTGCACATTGTGCGTCGTGTGTATTATCTAATGATCTATACATCTGATTACGTAGTGTGCGGGCTCGTTTGAAAGACAATCGCCTCCTCGAAGTAATGAGTATAAAGAAGAAAATGCTTCATTTGAGCGACACCTATGTTCATGTACTGTAACATGTACAGTGTGTGTGTGTGTGTATATATATATATTAGTCTACAAGCCCATACGAGCTTAAAAGGTTAAAATAATACATTACCAAAAATAATAATTAGATAAATAAATTTGACAATTGGATGCTCCTTTATGTGTAAAAATCACTGTTTTAATCATATTTACTTGTACTTGTTCAATGAGTCTGTAAAAATAATAATCTTAATGTAAATTAACGTTTTGTTGAGTGGCTATTCTATATTATTCATGCATTTTACAAGATTATATTTATAATATTATTTTATAAATAATCTATTAATAATAAATAAAAACACATGATCTTTTCTTATCATAGTTTTTGTTCTTTGTATTTATGCTTTAGTAACATTATGTCAAACAATCTTGCAAACAGCACTCTGAATTAAAATAAGAATATTACATCCGAATTTTATATCTCATTGTAACAAACAAACACCAAGAGAAAATATATTGAGTGCATTTAAACACCACATTTATTTGTATATAACATGAACTGAAACAGTAACAAGACTCACAGAGCAAAATGTGACAGTGTTACAGGATACATTTTGTTTTTTTAATATATATATATATTTAATATGCATAGCAGTGTTCACATTGGGTAAATTATATAATATATGAATGGACATAAAACGTTTATTCATAAAATAACAGGCAAAAAGGATTCAGGTAAATGTTTTTAAGATAAAAGTATCTCAAGATAAACAAAATCAAAACGTTCAACCAGTGTAAATGTGATTAAAACAGATACAGATATCCTCATTTCCACTGCAAGTTTCTTTTTTTGGCACATCAGCAATTAGTAGCAAGACAAACCGTAAACCAGGACAGATCATTACAACGGAGTAATCATAGAAGGTATTTTCAAAGTGAATTTATTAAAACAAATTAAAAACAAGTATTGTCTACTATCAAAGTAGCATTAAAGACTTAAAGATATCTGGCACATTAGGTCATATAAAAGCTTTCATATAATAAACACTTGCTGGTGCAGAATATTGGATCAGACATTTGTAATCTTTGTCGACAGGTATCGAGAAAGCGATGCAATTCCAATAGATATTTTACATTTTGTATATTCTCAAAAATGTGATGATGATTGTATTCCAGTTACAAGAGAAAGTCTTCACCAATTCACCATTTTGCAACATCATGGCAAGTTTTCAAAACTCGTCCTTTGAAAGACACTTAAGACTTCCATGCAAAACAGACGCAACTAAAAGAGAAATGAGTATAATATAATAATACAGCAGTTTTACATTGTCTTGAATTGTCTCTGAGAGTGAGAAAGGCAATATCAGATACTCATTTCAAAGGCAATAATATACTGTAATCAAGGGTTGAAAATTGCACAGTATTGTCACAGCTATTCAGATCAACAAGGTCACATCAGATTCTCATTAAGTGGATAATACGAATTTTCAGTGGTTAAAAAGTAACTTATTATGAGCAGAATTGAATATGAAACTTTGTTTAAAACTTAAACAATAACATGTTTTCACTGGTTCCTTTTACGGACATTTTACAGTTTAAACAAATCTTAAGATCTACAGCATACATGCTGTGGTATGAGTTTGATTACACTACAAAAAATAACGCTGTATCGTCCCTCAGTTTGCAAAAATGAAGGAAAATGCATTTTGAGTAATGCACATTTAATGGAAGTCTATGGGGCAATTGTACTGGAGGGTTTCAAAGTAGCAATGTGAAGCTTGTATTTTAGTAAGAGCTTTTTCATGAATTAATAATACAAATCAAATCTAAAACTCTCTACATATAATTATGTCGTCTCTTTCTGGTATCCTTAAACGGATAGAATGCAAAACATAAAGGTGCTGTAAGTGATGGTTTCATGGAAAGATATGCAATAAATTGTCGTGAGATATCTCTCTGTGACAGCTGTAGACTCCGTAAACAGCACACAAAAATGTGTCCGCGGTCAGTGACGCTTTCTGCCTGTCAATCATTATGCGTGTTTTCGTAGTATTGTAGTTGCAGTCAATTATTGAGGCTTAATGCCTATTTTATGCCATGTTGTTCATAACAGTTGCCACTTGAGGGCGCTATTTAACTATTGTTGTTTTTGACAACCATTTCAGCTTGATATCGGTCTCAATACAGCTCATTTGGTATCTTTGGAAGGCGGGGTGTTGGAAAGAGGGGGCGTGGCTAATCCAACGGCTCATCTTGTGGGAATTCTAGAACAGCTAAAAATCGCTTGCAGCACCTTTAAACGATATTACATATTCATGACATGAGTGGAGAGTGATTCAATCACACCTCGTCTTGTATTAACACTTGTAATGTTCAAGCATTATGGTTATATTCACAAAAAGCACGATAGTTTCGTATTTGAAATGTTAATTCATGGTGCTGTACACTTTCCCCATTGACTTCCATTGTAAATGCACACACTTTCCTTTGTTTTTACAAAATGGGTCCAAATGTCTGTGGTAATCAATAGCAAGTCACAGATTGTATTTAACACAGAATATTCCTTCAGAAAAATACTATTTTGAGATCAGATCTTATTTGGATGCATAAACTCCCCTGAAATAAAAGTACACGAAAAGTCTGAATAACAGTAGGACACACTTATAGTTACGGAGTTCCAGATGTCAGTTAAAACTAAGTTACTGTAGATATATTAGGCTTTAAAACGCAGAGGTGCATATAGACCGCCCAAAGGTCCGCACAGGCTTCATAACGAATAATCAGATCTTTAACATCCATGAGAAATTTCAAAATAATGCAAAGATGCACTTTTGATGTATTTTGTGTCTTTTATCATTTACGCTACAAAACAAGGCACTAAAAGTAGTGATTTATAGAGATTCAATAAAATAAAATAAAAAATACATAGTAGGATGAATCTCACGAAAGCCGTCAAGAATATGTCTGGCTCATATTGCACCTCAAAATAAAAAAAAACAAATTACATTTTGACAACGAACGACAAATGAAAATAACAAATAAGTAGTTGCTTGAGAAAATGAAGGACAGTTTTGTATTTTTTTTTTGCATTGTGACATTCATGATTCAGAAAGCACCCAATGATCTCATTGTAATGCAAAATAAAATTAAAATCTACTCTTGTTATTCCAATATTTTAAACGAAACTATAAAGGATTTATACATTACAGTAGTATTGGCAGTACTGAATATAATTTATGATGATTTAAGCTTTATTGTCTTCACGCAAAATATAATTTCTTATTTTGTTTCTTATAATAACTTTGAGGTGATACATGATTTGGACATTTCTTGAAATTCACCCACTAATTACCATTTTCCAGTTGTTGATTTCACAGTCATTGTGCATCCCATACATCTGCAATCATCAAGGTGAAAAATCCTCCACACTTTTTCACCATCTTTCAAACCTTTCTTTTCATCCAACAGTTTCTTTCCGGCTCAGCCAGTGAGCGCAGCATCTTTTTCACACACTTTCTCCAAATAAACATCTCTAAAGTCTCACCTGAACTTTCCTCTGATACCATTTACAAACATCCTTGCTTTCAAGAGCATGTTTCATCATCTGTTAACCTGACCAGCAACGTCATTTCTGGATGCCAATAGTCAAGACACGTCAAAAATAACTTTTTGAAACGGCACCCTCCCCCTTCTTTTTACTGGTGCCCACCCAGTCGGATGGCCAAACAACACGGGAGCCACTCCCCGCCGATTAGACAAAGACAGAACCTATTGTCCACCCTCAAGGTCAAGTTCATGGTGTGACATGCAGCAAAAATAGCCTCAGCACCTACTTTAAGCTGCTGTGACCTGTTATTACTGGCGGCAAAGTGAATACAGGATGTGTGAAACAGACCTAACACACACACAAACACACAACAGTGAAACAATATGACATACACACTTACTCCGAAAATCACAACCAGTGCTTCCTTAAGCACTACTGCGCACGCACACACATACACACACACACACACACACACACACACACACACACACACACACACACACACACACACACACACACACACACACACACACACACACACACACACACACACACACACGTCAGTCATCTTTCTAGCTGAAGAGCTTGATGAAGCAGCCCTGGCAGTAGGGTTTGTCGTTCTGCTCTTTGAAGGTGCCCTTGTTGAGTTGTTTCAGGCAGAAGGCACAGACGAAATGCTCGGGGTGGAACTTCTTGCCCATCGCTGTGATACAACGGCCGGTGATCGGCTTCTGACAGCCGGAACACAGCGAGCCGCGGCGAGAGTGATAATGAACCTCACAGTACGGCTGACCATCGTGCTCGAAGAAGCTGCCGTTGATAAAGGGTGTGAAACACTCCTGGAACGTGAATACAAACATTAAAATGACACCATAAATCAAAACGAAAACTGGCCAAGTGCCGAACGAACGTAAACAACGTTTCTGGCCATTTGGTCAGGCAGATTTTTAAGCATTGTGCAGTTGATTTGAAATACTTTTGAGGCAGCTGACAATGTGACATGCTATACTACATCTAATCACTATTTCAGTCATATAACTGCAACTACAAGACGGACATCACCACGGTTTGCGAGCAAGTTCTACTACAGACAAGCTCAAACTAAGAGCAATATTAAGTTGATTCAATATTCTAGAGCAGATAAAAAATGATATTTACTTCAAAAATGTCAATGACTTAAGATTTTGTTTATTTCCTTGACTTTTCAAGGCCTGGAAATCAATGTTAAAATACCTTCTCCGTGGGAACCCTGAATGAACCAGTGAATGCAAAATGGTGATTAAAAGTCACCAGTTACAGAACCCAAAATATTACACTTGGCCTAATAAAATCATATGCATTTTAACCTAAAATATTACACAAGATCTTGCTTGATCAAGAACATGCGGTATGCCAACTACCAATTGAAACACAAGGTTTAAATTGCAATTTGAAAATATCTGACCCTTGATGCCGTAAGTGAATCAAAATGATCTCTCTAAAATAGTGTTTTTAGACATTTTACCTCGGAGGAAAATTTTCTTAATTTGCCAGCCATTAGCATGTTT
This sequence comes from Xyrauchen texanus, assembly GCF_025860055.1. Taxonomy (NCBI): domain Eukaryota; kingdom Metazoa; phylum Chordata; class Actinopteri; order Cypriniformes; family Catostomidae; genus Xyrauchen; species Xyrauchen texanus. The sequence goes on from NC_068302.1 coordinate 39,725,197, forward strand.
TTGAACTCTATTTAAAACAACTCGTAGCCTTTTTAAGAGGCTTAATCTCTTCTTAACAGACTGTTTTATTGTACTCGCTGTAGTGCTCATTACAAATTCTTGCAGAGCATTTAAACAAGGCTGGCACACACACTCACCCTGCACACAAAACACTCTGGATGCCAGAGGCAGCTCAGGGCAGAGATGTAGTTCTCCAGGATAGCGCGAGCACAGCCGCCGCATTTAGGTGCGAAGATATCAAAATAGTCTTTACGACAATATGCTTTCCCATCCTTCTCATGGAACCCTGAAACACAGGGAGAAGGACCAGTGAGTTTAATGCGTCCATTATGTTTTCAGCAGACAGATGGCAATTTAAAGGGACAGTTCACCCATAAGTGAAGATTCAGTCATTGTTTACTCACCTCTGTGTTGTTATAACCCTATATGTCTTTCTTTCTTTTCCTGAACACAAAGGGAGAAATTGTCATCAAATGGTGTGCTCAGTGATGTCATATACAATGGCAGTTTATGGTGAGCACCTCTTCAAGCTTCGAAAGAACACAAAAGTATAATTCAGAAGACTAATAAATTATTCATGAGACTCACGATTGTTCTGAAAACATGCAACAAGGTTTGGTGAGAAACAAACTGAAATCGAATGTGTTATTTAGTGAAAATGTTTCTGACGTTGATCGCCTGTGTGCATTCATGATAGGCCACGAGAGCAACAGTTCACGCAGTCACCTCGCGACATTGGGGCATTCATCTATAAAGAGATCCTCCACAGCGATAGAGACAACAGAACACAAAACAGAGAACAGAACTTACTAAACATGTTTGAAGAGTTTGTAGTTGAAGAATTGATGCATTTCTATGCCCAGACTTTTTTTTTAAATGGAGTACTCAGAAATCAACAGAAACATTGAGGAGGCTACAGGTAATCACAGCCACACCGTGATCTAACCTGATGGCAAACGACATTGATTGCCATAGAAAATATACCTTTTATCACAAGTTTTTGTCCAAACCAGCAGTTACGAGTGACGGTACAAAAATGTACAAAGAAATTAAAAACAAGGCTGGGCATAGAAATGCATGCAGTACTTTGACTACAAACTCTTCAGACGTGTTTAGTAAGTTCTGTTCTCTGTTTTGTGTACAGCGGTGTTGTGTTCTGATGTCACTATCACTGTGGAAGACCTGATTTTAGATAAACAAAATGCATTTTCGCTTGAACGCCCCAATGTCACATGGCTGCATGAACTGTTGCTCTCGTGCCCTATCGTGAACGCGCACAGGAGATCAACGGTCAGTGGAAGTTTTCACTAAATAATACATCAGATTTCAGTTTGTTCTCACCAAACTTTATCGTATACTTTCATAACAATCATGAGTCTCATGAATAATTTATTAGACTTCTGAATTATACTTTTGTGTTCTTTTGAAGCTTGAAGAGGTGCTCACCATAAACTGCCATTGTATGACATCACTGAGCACAACATTATTTAACAATTTCTCCCTTTGTGTTCAGAAAAAGAAAGAAAGTCATATATAAGAAAGAATCAGACTCAATGCAAAGTGTAAGTCATGGATGCTACATCCTTTTAAAATAAATTCTTTAAAGATGATGTCGGTAGACTTGGTATTTACTCACCTTCTGGACCAAAGAACGCCCCACACTGGGCACAGAAAAAGTGTTCAGGGTGCCACGTCCGATCTAATGCCGTTACCACTTTCTGTGAGGGTGATTAGAAAAAAGATCATGTAATTTTCTTACATGGCGCACAGAGCATTGGCTATAACTTTGAATATAATGGCTCAGTAACATATTAAGAGAGAGTCGCAACAGTGTATTTGTTCTCACATCCAGTATGGGTCCATTACAGTAGTAGCAGCGCGGTGAAAATAAATGGTGGTAATCTCTCTCGCAGTATGGCTGCCCTTCCCTCTCAAAGAAGTTTCTTGAGCCAATCTCCTCCTGACAATGTGTGCACACAAAATGCTCTGGGTGCCATGTACGTCCCATGGCTGTTACCACCTGTACACACATGCAAAACCTTTGTTTAGATGCAACACCAACATTTATTCTTAGCTGACAGCACAAAAAAACTTGCCCCTTATGATTTTGTGGTATTGCTCTCTAGCTCCCTCACCTGGCCAACTATGGGTTTGCAGCAGGCGCCACATACTCCTTTGGAAACCGTCTGCACTCCCAACTTGTGGAGGTCAGACTGCAGACTTCCAAGCATGTTGTCCAGTTTATTGACCTGTGTGTGTGGAGTCTTCCCCTGGGACATAATCTACAGAGAAAAGGGGGAAAAAACAACAGCAAGAGATAGAGAGAGAACAATGAATAGTCTAAACAAACACAAAATTACACAAATACACATTTATAATTGCCAAAATAATACCCAATGTATTATGCTCTAATTTCTTATTTGACAATACAATATTTAAGCATTTATTTTACAATATTTTAGCCTAAGTGCAAACCTGGTGTATTTGTTGTCAATATTCCACTACACTTTAAATTGACCATTAGTTCCATTGGTGTCTTCAGCATATTTTAAAAACAGTTGTGGATCTTACAAAAAAAATAATCATAATTATAATAATAAATCGAACCAAATAGTAACCAAATTACAGATTTCATGATTCACTTCAAAATTTTGGTATCAAAGCATTAACATCTCAATAAGTAAAACTTGCGAAAACGTCACAGAGTCACAGTGCTTTGCTTACACTCTTCAGAAAGTCAACCTATAAATGGCTTATTTATAGTAGTCTCTGTATATTAAGCTGGGAGAGGAGAAACAGTTTTAACAAGTCAAAAAAAAAAAAAAAAACACTATTCTTTTTAACTGAGTGCTTGGCTCAAACTCTCCCTTGGGCACTTTAAAACTAATCTAATATTTATGACCAGGGTAATAGTGATGGGCACAAAAAAAAACACCCACACACCCTAACACAAATAAACAAACCCAGAGCTCTCAGACATACAACATACTCAATTTACAGATCATAAACCATTATCAGTTTTGTGATCATTCTATGGACTGAGGACAATAAGAAGCTCAGACAAAGACAGCACATCTGGACCTGCAGTGGTGTAAACAGAGGGTCGTATTCCGTCTGGCAGCCCACTGACACCAGCACTTTGGGCAGGGTCACTGGGGGAGGTAGAGGGGTGGGTATGGGTGTGGGTGTGGGAGGGGGTGCCGGACTGGGCTTTGGGCTGGGAGCCGGAACTTCCATGGGTTCAGGGGTTGGGATCTTGGGAAGAACCGGAGGAGGTCGGGGAGGAGGAGTGGGCTCTCTTGGAGGGGGTGAGGGGGCAGGTGGTGGTGGGGGCGGGGGCAAAGGGGCAGGAGCTGCTTTGACTGGAATTGGACGCTTCGGTTCCTCGACAGGGGGAGGGGGTCGAGGAAGCGGGAGTGGTTGAGGAGGTAGGATCACCTTCCTCTGAGGAAGAGGAGACTCGGGGGGTATAATTATCTGGACACAGATCAGACAGGAGAGAAAGATGGAAAGTAGGAATGAAGAAAAAAGAAGCAGGTGATTACAGGAGAGAAAGTGCAATGAAATTAAGCAAATGACTGATTATTTGAATGGAAATAGAATTGGGTAAATCCAGGAACTATGGCTCCTTCTTGTCTACCTTATCCACATCCCTGTTATGCTCTTCCCATGAGCGCTTGGGGTTGGACATTACGATTACGCCTTCTGTCAGCCAATCATCCGGCTGCTGCTTTTTTGGGCGCTCTTTTCGTGCAATTCCCAGCTTGCCCTGCAGTTCCTCAATGAGCCGGTCCTGGGAGTTGCTCTTGTGAAATAAGATGGGACCCATCTTCCTACGTATAAGGCCGTCCCGGTACATGGGGTGGACGTTGGGAATCTCCTTGGTGCGTTTAATCACTGATTTGAGCTGAGACAGTAGCACAGTACACTCTTTGTTATGCCACATGCTTCAACTAGAGAACAATTTCCCAATAGCACACACCAAGAACTACCAAGAAACTAGGGGAGCATTCAGATGTAATCCAGGTGCAGACAACTATTTCTAAAATGTATAATTAGGAGTTTCAACTAATGGTCTAGGTTATCCTTGGTAATCAAGGTACTATTGGTTATCAAGCAAACAAAGGTACCAATTTTACCACTGGCTGTCAAGCACACACAGCAACACTAAAATTCAGTTGCATCTGCTTTTGTCAAGACTTGGAGTGTAAACTAAAGCCAAAATGGGAATTACAGGGTGCAATGTTAGGGACAATAATGAAGTTTCACCTTCCATTGAAACACATTTCAATCGCATGCTTGCAATTAAAACAATGCAGGCCTTGTTTGGATGAACACCAGACCAATTCTTTCCATTTTCATTCAACAAGCATTGCAGACTCAACCGTACGTGTCCAGAGGCAGAGATCCTGTCCATGGTGCCCGCCATATAAAGCATGGGAAGATCCATCTGGGCATCTGGAGTTCCAGGGCAAGATGATGGAGTGAGCGAGTCATCCATCCAGCTTGCTTCAGTCATGGGGGTCATAGAGCCATCTGGTCCTTCGTAGGCCATCTTCAGCTCCATGTCAGCCCAGTCAAGATCACTCCTGCAGTCTGACTGGTCTTCCAAGAGACCGTCCCCTACCTCACTCTCCGTGTGAGTGTCAGGATGGAAATCACTGCGATCTGACACCATTATTGTCTCCTCGTAGATCTCTGGTTGTGTTTCCGAGTTGAGATGTCGAGACACTGAGTGAGCGACTGGAGCCTCCATCTCAGGCTTGTTGAAGCTCATGGCCAGAAGCTTATCCAAGGCATCGTTAAGAGATGGCTCAAGGGTTTTCTGAGAGAAAGCAGAGTCAAGCTGATCTGAAGAAGGTTTTGGGCTGGGTGACTTGGGAACTGATAGAGATGAAACGGAGGGGAGGACGAGAGAGGATGACGCAGCTTTGGGAATGGACTGAAATGGTACAACAGGTGATTTGTTGACTGCAGGAAGAGCAGACAGCGTAGATCTGGGAATAGATGGGATTGGGCTTGGAGTTAAAGGTTTTGGTTCAGAGCTGGATAGAAATAGATCAATAGATGCTGGTGTCACCATTGGACTATCTGGAGTTCTGTTTATCACTGGAGCACTTGTTGGACTAGGAGACTTGGTGAATGGTGAATATGATCTCAGCACAGAATTTGTCATATACACTGAAGGGTTCCCCTCCTTGACAGGACAACTGTCATGACCTCCAGGTATGCCAAAGGACGATTTGGTTGTTGTGGTGGTTATGTTCTGAGACAGAACCACTAGAGACTCCACCTGGGAGGAGAGCAGGGATGCAGAAACCTCAATGATAGAATCGAGGTCTGAATCAGGAGCCGGAGAAAACCGAGGGCTGGAAGCTACAGGTGGAGACAGCCGAGGGGAAGGGGCTGGCTTTGGGATGCCTCTGGTTGTTGTGGTTCCTGGTTCACCAGAATCCTCCACAATGTGCAGCTCCAAGTTTACAGAAGATGAGAGACCAGGGGAATACCGGCTAGGTTCTGCTCGGTGGGTAGGGGACAGGGATTTGGACAGTAGAGTCGCAGGAGCCGGGTGAATTTCAGCAATGGTAATAGTTTGCTCAAACAGTGGCTCAGAGTTCAAGGAGCCCAAAGAACTTGGCTAGAAGATATAGAGAAGGTACAGGAGAAGACAGAGGGAAAAAACACGTAAAGTGAGTAAAGGTAAGTTATGATTTAAGTTTTCCTTTTTGGGTAAACAATTCCTTTACGAAAAAGCTTTAATGAGATGTACAGCTGAGAGACAAACACAGAAGAAATAGCATTGAAGTAATGAGATGGAATTGAAGCTAGGAGTGATAATCAAGCAGGAAAAGATTTACAAGTAAACAAACAGGCATATATTGTTATGGATAAATGAAGACCAGCCAGATTGTTGAGCTACATGTCCTGAAAATAGATCACCCTATCAACACAGTTTATCACACATTTCCAAACACCACGTCTCTGCAACTCACTTACTGTCATACCGCATACTGTCCTGCTAAATCTGTTCCATTTCACCCACACTCTACAGGGCAAAGACACATACACAAACTTGCTACAGGTCGCAAGCATACGGACACACTCTCACATTGCTCATTTCACCTTAAAATCAGATAGGCAAGCCATGAGTTCATCCAGTTCTCGTGTAGCTGAGGTGGCTGATATTCTGCCCTGCTGCTCAGAAGGTGTGTCCACCTGTCCGTCTGTCAAATCGCTGGTCAATGCGCAAGGAATGGGCCTGTTTGTATAAATTACAGCATTCTATTAAATTGCATATCCATATCATCTTTGACTTGAGAAATCTGGTGATGTTCTTACATTGGGGAAGGCACAGAGGTCTCTAACTCATTCAGAAGACTCTCCACAGTTGGGCGGCTGTCCTCTATCCCCTTTGTTCCATTTCTCTGAGGTATGTCCTGGGTGGCAGGAGTCAGCATAATGCCTGGATGGGCTCCATTCTCCTGGATATAATGGGCAACACTGCAGGGTGGTAATGGAGGCGCTGCGTCCTCTACAGAGAGTGAGTAACCGTTTACAATTACAGATAATCCGACAATGGCTCTTCAAATAGACACAATCTGATAGAGTATCTACAATGATTACACTTTTTAGGCATAATCACAGCAATATCAATATTCTTTCCCGTGTTTATTTGTGTGCATACCTGTACTGGAATAAGACGGTGCATTCTGCTGGACTGCATTGAGTTCCAAAAGCAGGCGGTCCAGTTCAGAAAGGTTGCTGCCCAGGGCAGAGGTCATGGCTGCCGCCGATGAGTCAGAGTGCTTCTGTTTGTTAGGAAAACTGGACAAAAAGTTGCATTTAGACCAGTTCAGTCAGATTGAAGATTGAAGGCAGAATGTTAAGGACTTTCTTTACTTTCCTTGTATCTTTTGTCCATACAATGAAAGTGAATGGCAAACGAGACTGAACATTTTGTCCAATATCTGCTAACATTCTGCTGAAATTATCTGTTAACGTTGATCATTTTTGGCTTAAATACCTCTTTATCTAATTTAATCAAAATGAAATACGTTCCTGTTGTACTATTATTCACCTGTAAACGTGGTCTTCTTCAGTATTAGAGGCTGGTGGACTGCTGTCCCGAGACAACGTGCTTTTATGGGCAGAGCCTAAAGACTGAATTAAACAGAAGGAAAACAGAACAGTGTAAATTTTTATTGTCACCATGATCACAAATGTAATAATAATACAGCATAACTATCAAACAATACTCCTAACAGACTACACCCATTAAAATAACAAGACGCGTTGAAGAGATTGATAATATTACATGCCAGATGCAGATAGCTTATTTTGGAAAGTCCTGATATAGTCATACCTGTTCCGAGGAGTGCTGTGAGTCAGGACGGGGAGAGAGCGATCCGTTCAGAGCCTCAGCTGAGGGTGGAGGGGGCAGAGGCGGAGGAAGGGAGTCATCTTGATAAATGTTCGCCCCAGTGTGGTTGGAATATGGAGTCTCTTCGGGAAGAAACACAGGGCACTTGGAGATATGAGCGGTAGAAGACTCGAGATCTGCAAGCAATGCGTCTGTACAGAAAGATGAAATAAAAAATTATTTTCACACACTGCCTTTAAAAGTTAAGTATAACACTTCGGCCAATTGCTGCAGATGGTCTTTATTCAATATTTGTTGTAAAATGTGAAATGATTTAAAAAAATGGTGCAAATCTTTTCTCCCAATTTGGAACGCCCAATGCCCACTTCTTAGTAGGTCCTCGTGGTGGTGCGGTTACCTCAATCCGGGTGGCGGAGGACAAGTCTCAGTTGCCTCTGCTTCTGAAACCGTCAATCCGTGCATCTTATCACATGACTCGTTGTGCATGACAGCGTGGAGACTCACAGCATGCGGAGGCTCATGCTACTCTCCGCGTTCCACGCACAACTCACCACACGCCCCATTGAGAGCAATAACAACTAATCGTGACCACGAGGAGGTTACCCCTTGTGACTCTAACCTTCTTAGCAACCGGGCCAATTTGGACTCTACCCAGGTATTGTTTAGAATACCTGTGTAGAGTCACTCAACACGCCCTGGATTTGAACACACGACTCTGTGTTAATAATCGCTGAGCTACCCAGAGCAATTCTTGGATTAAAGCATGGGCTATAGATTATGGTAGTATTAGTTGTATATGGTAGAGTTCATCACAAGTTTGTAGAGTTGTTTATTAATTATATCCATTCACATTCAAATCTATAATAATCCAATCAAACTCTGAACGAGCCAGCACCGAGATGAGTTTGGTGGAAATAAATTAGTCAGACACGAAACATGTGAAGAAGACTCTCCACTGGATTTCATCTTAACATCCAAAACTTTTCAAGTCATCGCTGCATGACCTTGTCGGTGTGGACCACAGGCGTATTTGAGTGGTCCAGACGTTTCTATTTTATTTTGTAAAAAAATAAAAAACATAGCATGGAAAAATGGTTGCTATATTCATTTAAATGTCTAAGCTACAAAGCACTTTTTAAACATTTGTGAACATTTCTGGGTTGCCTAGGTTGAAGTTACATGTAATTGTATACAGCCTAATTGATGTTTGTAAAGGTTTGTGACACTAGTGTTATATTTATATTTATTTATTGTTGTAAACCAAAGTTAAATTTAGTGCATCATAAATGCGTTCCATCATATCTATCTATCTATCTATCTACACACACACACACACACACACACACACACACACACACACACACACACACACACACACACACACACACCATTTAAACCACCTGTCTAATATTGTGTAGGTCCCCCTTGTGCCGCCAAAAGCCACCTGGTAAAAAATATTTTTACGTTAAGCCAGTCATTCCTAGAAATGCACAAGGAAAATGCTTGATGTGGCTTGGTTTCTCTTCGGAGGAAAAAACCTCACCGAAACTCCACGCTTTGCATTTAATTGGGTCATCCATTCATTTGTTGTCAGTTTCCTTATTTCAAACAAGGCCACTGATGTTATGTTTTTTCATTTTAATGGTTTTCTAAGGAAAAATCTTGATGCAATACTATGCTGTAAAATAGCTCAAGGATGGGCAAGGAGGAGGCGAGAACCGGCTTGTCAATATAAATGATAATTTAATGAAAACTTAAACCAAAACACATAAACAAACACACACGACGGACATGCCCATAATTCTCTCTCTCTCGAACCATCGTCACCGGCCGCCTTAATCCCTCGCGTGCCTCATCAGGCCGATTGGGGACCGGGCGCGCGATATTCTGATCGGCCGCGCCCCCCCTCCGCTCCACATATGCACTTTGTGTTTAGATTATGAGCTCTTGATGTTTTTATGTAGTGAATAAGACAAAGGAAAGTGTTTTCTCTTCCTGGTCATGTTTTGAGTAACAATAAAGCCACGTTAAGCATTTTAATATCATCTGAAATATATAAACAGAAGCATATTAAAATTGAGTGCTATGTATTGAGTGGTATCTATACATCAATATAATCTGAATGTGCATACCAAATAAAATTGCTTTTAGTAACTGAATCAAAAGTGGTTTATCGGCATGTGTACAGTACACACAAAATAAAAATGGCTTGTCCATGTTTGACGTGCCTCCTGCCTGCGAGAGAGATTCACGGATCCCCGGCCAAGCACAAGCCGTGCATCGGTTTCAGAACGAGAAAGGACTGGTGAGAAATTAGCGATTTTTATATTCATTATACACTCACCTAGAACTTTATTAGGAACACCTGTACACCTACTTATTCATTTGATTATCTAATCAGCCAATCATGTGGCAGCAATGCACTGCATAAAATCATGCAAATATGGGTCAGGAGCTTCAGTTAATGTTCACATCAACCATCACAATTGGGAAAATTGGTGGCATGATTGTTGGTGCCAGACAGGCTGGTTTGACTGGTATAACTGCTGATCTCCTTGGATTTTCATGCACAACAGACACTATAGTCTCTAGAGTTTACTCAGAATGGTGCCAAAAACAAAAAACATACAGTCAGTGGCAGTTCTGTGGACAGAAACACACTGTTGATGAAAAAGGTCAACGGAGAATGGCCAGACAGGTTTGAGCTGCCAGAAAGGCTACAGTAACTCAGATAACCACTCTGTACATTTGTAGTGTGCAGAATAGCATCTAAGAATGCAAACACATCGAACCTTGAGGCGAATGGGCTACGACAGCAGAAGACCATATTGGGAACTATTTTTAGGACCATAGAGTTCCTAATAAAGTTCTAGGTGAGTGTAAATTTCAATACATCCACATAATTTCCCTTCCTTGTGATGCCATCTATTTAGTGAAGTGCACCAGTCCCTCCTGCAGCAAAGCACCCCTACAACATGCTGCCACCCCCATGCTTCATAGTTAGGATGGTGTTCTTCGGCTTGCAAGCCTCAAACCTTTTCCTCCAAACATAAAGATGGTCATTATGGACAAATTTCTCCAAAAAGTAAGATCTTTGTCCCCATGTGCTCTTGCAAACTGTAGTCTGGCTTTTTTATGGTGGTTTTGGAGCAGTGGCTTCTTCCTTGCTGAGCAGCCTTTCAGGTTATGTTGATATAGGACTCGTTCTACTGTGGATATAGATACTTATCTACCAGTTTCCTCCAGCATCTTCACAAGGTCCTTTGCTGTTGTTCTGGAATTGATTTGCACTTTTTTTGTTTGAAGGTAGGCATTAAAATGCATCCACAGGTACACCTCCAATTCAGTACACCTCCTATCAGAATCTAATTGGCTAAAGGCTTGACATAATTTTCTTGAATTTTCCAAGCTGCTTAAAAGCACAGTTAATTTAGTGTATGTAAAATTCTGACCCACTGGAATTGTGCTTAGTCAATTAAAAGTGAAACAATCGGTCTGTAAACCAATGTTGATTGGTGTTGTAGGTAAATACTGCTTTTTTACTACTGTATTACAAAATATTAATTTAGTGAAAAACTTGCCATCATTATTTTTTAACTAGATTTTTATTTTATGCATGAAACATTTTGAAATCTACTTGGCTTCAATGGCTGTTTGGTTGAAATTATGTTAAAAATGCCATTTCAGAACAATGACATAATTATTGAAAAATATAACGTATATCATCAATAGACTGAGAATATACAGTATATCTAATAAAAAATATATATATTTAAATTTGCTGTTCAAGCAAAGAACAATAATCATTCTATTCAATTAAAACACATCATGGGGTGTTAACTCCAACAGTAGACATGTGAACAAAGCCAAAAGTGTAAGAGAACCATGAACATCCATCCATTTTCTATACCCACTTATCTATTGTAGGGTGCTGGAGCACTGAGTAGCTCAATATTTCTCTCCTGTAGAGAGTGAGAGTGTGTCTAAACACAGATACTATGTTTGCATGTGCGAGTTCGTCTGGCATTACAACCTTTCTAAACATCTTCAATCATGTTGCTAAATACAGTCCTTTACCGGCAGCTATGCCAGTCCTGATGCCAGCTGTAGTACCAGGCACAAACGCACTACTCCCTCAAAGGGGCATTTCTAGCATAAATTCACTTTAAATCCACAACAGAAATGCATGCTGTGTTGCTTAAAAGGAGTGTCTAAAACAGACAGTTTCAGCTGTAAAATTGTATTAGATGAGCTGTTGTGAAACATATAAATACTATGCTACAGGTAACCAATTTTAGAGTGATTTTACAATGGTAAATGAGGTTTAAGGCAGTACTGTTACCGTCACAGTGAGCCTCCACATGACTTGTTGCTTTATTAAACTCTGCTTCAGGAACAGATTTGATATCAGCCTGCTCTGTTTTTGTCTCTGTGTTTTGTCAGCTGGCAGGTTAAAATGTCTGTTGTGATGGAGCAGAGAGCCTGTCAACACATCCACACCTGACTCTGATATTACCACATACACCACTGACCAGTGAGAGATCAGATTTGAACTAGTCCTGGACGGTATGACAATATACTGTGAGACTAGGGCTGGGTTTATAAAAAAAAAAAAAAAAATACATACAAAAAATGAGAATATTAAATATATTCAGTGCTGTTATATTCAACAACAATAACAAAAAAACACTCACTGCTCTTGGTTGTATAAATTAAGTTGCTTTAAAAAGATTTATTGTATTATAATTAGGGCTGCAACTAACAATTATTTTGATAATCGAATAATAAAATGATTATTCGGCTATTCATGATTATTCAGCTTGTGCCTGGACCTAAAAGGTTGTATTAAACATTGTTACTAACAATAAAGAAGAAAAATCATCATTTAAAAATACCTCTAAAAGGACATTCACTGAATTACAAGGAAAAAAAAAAACTTTGTTTAATTCAGTAAAACAGCCACTGCAAAAAGTCCTATTGATATCAAGTGACATTATAATTCAACACGTCACGAGCATGGGGCAGTCATCATTAACCTTTTCCTGCCCTGACAACTAGACAGGACAAGCACTGCAAATATTTTGATAACCTATCAATCTGTAGATTATTTCTTTGATTAACAAACTAATCAGAATTGTGCCCAATATTGTCCTTGAAATAATTAGTAAATTAATGTCTACATAATTGTGCGCAAATTGGTTTCAGTTATAAAGATTGTAAAATAAAGTGTAGATAAGACAAGCAAAAGTCATTAAAGTTTGAAAGCAGCTGAACAGTTTAAAGGTATACTCAGTAACGTTTGTCTTCGAGTCATCTTGGACTTACATTGACACCTAGTGGCTTGGATGCTGCATCATTTAAAATCAATAGTCTGTTTCTGATGCCACTGTAGAAATGTATTATTCACAGTCAGCCATGATGACTTTAATCAATGAGTGAAAGTGTCCAATAACAGGATGGATACTGAGATTAAGCGAGTAGTATTCGGCTGGTCATGCGATTCTAACATGGCCGCCCCCATGTGCGGACCCACTCCATGTAGAATAAAACAGCTTTTATAAGGTTACTGATATGACTGGAGACTTAATTTTAATGTGAGTGATCATGATTTTATACATATATCACAAAATTACAGTTCATGTCTTTTTAATGACGAAAACGTGCACCTTAAAATAACAAATGGGTCATTTTGTGTGAACTCAACCAGAAGTCCCTGGCTCAAAATGTACTCACTGATCATTTTTTACTGGTGAAATAAATACATTATTGATGATTAAAACCAAAATATGAAATGCCTTGGATCAATATCTACTGCGTAATGCATTATTTTGTAGAGGTTGGTCAAAATGACAGTTTTCATCAATGATTTTGGAGCAAAACAAGAGGTAGGTAGAGGTCTATTACTAAAATCTGTAGACTTCAGCACCGCTTGTTGCATTACACGCCAACGGTGAGACTCCAATAATGGGAAAAAGCACTTTTTGGTGTCGTTTTCCCAAAAAGCTGGAGTGCCTTTAACTTCAGAAGGATAAAAGCCATCTAAATATACTTTTGCATTCTGGTTCAGAACAAACTTTCCTTTTTGTAGCTTAATTTTTAAGGCCCTATATGGTTAAATCCCAGAGATATGAGGCTCTCAATGCGGCTCCATTCATATTGTTACATTTTTACTAATCTTTAATAGTCAAACCCAAATGTGGATCACATGGTAGCTAGTCTGAAGTAGATAAATAATATAGTTAAAACTGTATCTTTATTTATTCACGTAAAATCAATAAATGTCAGAATGTCCATTTATGAGAGTCTAAAATGACACTTATGATTAAGAATAGGCGACACGTGGCTGTTCAAAGGCCTAAATCGAGCTTTTAGATTTCTGCAATGTACATATGAATAGCTCTGGATTGCATCAATAGGGGTCAAAAGAACAATGATAATATTAAATGTAACTTCAACCAATAATTACATTTGTTGATGACTATTTTCATTATCAACTAATTTCTATAGTTTAATATTATAGTGTCACTCTCACTTACTCGTGCTCTTTTTGTAGCCAGATCGGTCTCTTTACACCACCATGCAAATGATGAAAACCTCAAGAGGATATATACATCAACTGTTCCTCACATGGCAGCCAGATACATTTACTCCCAGGATTCCCTTCCTGAGAAACGGCTGATGTCAGCAGAAGTGTGGTGGACCTCTGATGCCCACGCCTGTGCCTAATTTTGGCATCCTAAATTAATCTGACATAAAAAAAAAAATGCAAACTGATGTGACGGCTTTTCGAAATGCACAACAAAATAAGCTAGTGCCTGTCTAAAAAGATCCATGTATAACCAAGGCCATTTGCAGCATGGCAGCATATAGCCAGTCTATTTAAAGCATCAACTGCAAGTCACTGCGTGACTCTACAGGGCTCGAGAGGGCTCTACACCTGGTGCTACACGCTCACCAGAAACATTAAAACTTTAAAGAGGGCCTAAACTGTCCATTCCACACATGACTTCACCATTTCATTAAATGCACTAGTATGGATGAGTAATTGATTTCTGGCTTTCTAGGGGGCACACAGCCAACTACACCAGCAAATCAGAGTCAACCGTGCCACAATGTAAGATTATAGTGATATAACTTCACATGAGATTACTTTGGAATAAGATCAAAACAAAACGAACCTGAATTAACCTTTTAGAGTTTCAAGAAACCCCCCCAAAAAAAATTGATTTATATTTTGCATTAAAAAAATAACACCTATTTTGTATTCATCGGATTAGAGCAGTTTAAAAACATCGATTTTTAGATAAATCCTGTTTCTTACAATCCCAAATAAATCTTTAGAAAAGTTAACTTTCATTTTGCTCATGTAGATTATTATAGCTGTTAAATAAATAGCAATTGAACGGCATAGTTTGGGCCTCAGTTATTTATATTATTATTATTAATCTTTCTTAAGAAGGTTCCTTGTATAATTTAGAGCATTAGCTGAGATAATGTGTTTCATATACAAGTAAAACAGACACTAGAAATGAAATATACTGAAAAAAATCAGAAACTAAAATAGTATGGAAATCGGAATCAAATAAAATTAGGAAATCTATCGATACTCAGCATTACATTAGATTATGACTTATTTTGATAAACATTTTTGGGTTACTATTTTATGACAATTAAGCCAATTTAAATCCCCTGCTGTCAATATTCTAATTTAAAATTATTATATATTATAATTAATTTTGATAATAATTATATGTTGTAAAGTACAATTGTATCATACTTATTGTAAGAGAAAAAAAAAACAAAAAAAAAAACATCCACAGTCAGACATGTCTGTATATGTATATTTTGGATACATATTGATCAGCCACAGCATTAAAACCACCTGCATAATATAGTGTAGGTCCCACCAACAATCATGCCACGGTCCAAATCACTGAGATCAAAATTTTTCCCCATTCTGATGGTTGATGTGAACATTAACTGAAGCTCCTGAAACGTATCTGTATTATTTTATGCACCGCACTATTGGCTTATTAGATAATCGCACGGATGATTGTTGGTGCCAGACAGGCTGGTTTGAGTATTTCTGGGATTTTCACACACAACAGTCTCTAGAATTTACTCCGAATTATGCCAAAAACAAAAAACATCCAGTGAGCGGCAGTTCTGTGGACAGAAATGTCTTGTTGATGAGAGAGGTCAACAGAGAATGGTCAGACTGGTTTGAACTGACAAAGTCTACGGTAACTGAGTGGTGCTGGTGTAGTGGTCTAAGCACATAACTGGTAATCTGGTAATCAGAAGGACGCTGGTTCGAGCCCCACAGCCACCACCATTGTGTCCTTGAGCAAGGCACTTAACTCCAGGTTGCTCCAGGGGGATTGTTAAATCTAATAAAGCTAATTTCTGTACGTCGCTTTGGATAAAAGCGTCTGCCAAATGCATAAATGTAAATGTAAATGTAACTCGGATAACCGTTCTGTACAATTGTGTTGAGAAGAATATCATCTCAGAATGCTGTTCTGAGATGCGGGTTGGCGCTGTTTTGGCAACACGAGGGGGACCTACACAATATTAGGCAGGTGTAAGGTGATTTTTCATAACTGTATTACAGATCGTATTTTATTATTCCTAAAAAAAATCCTAAATTGTAATTTCTTCATGATACTTGCCCTATAACTCTAATAGCTCAACTAGGTGTTTTAATCCTGTTAAAATAATTAGAAGAGAAAGAGAGGCATGGCATAGATTAAAAAAAATAGACAGATAGATTACAGTTTGATTGTCTTACATGCACTTTAACAATTATTTCCACTGGAACACAAAGCACATATTCATTACAGCAGAGACAGGATATCCTGTGCACCGCACAATTGTCCCGTTGTGGGTGTAGCCACATTTGTAACAGCAAAAAAAGTCTATAAAGCCTATGAAAGAATTATGAGAAAATAATACTAAATAGTTTAAAAAGTTGCTGATTAAATGCCAATGATCTCAAAGTTAAAACCTGTACATAACACTGACTTTGTGTGTTCAATGTCTTCATGACAGTTCCAAACCACCAATAGGTGGCAGTATTGAGTCTTGGAATAATTAGGGTCCCACATATGTTTTAAGCTGCTGTTTATGAAGAAGGTACCAGAGCGGTTAGTTAACATGATTAAGAATGCAAACAAGAATATGAAGCCAAACTTAAACCCAATCCACTGCACTGCGGGAGTCCACACTATCCGGACACATACTCGGTTAGCGGCGTACAACCTGATACATCTGCAACATGTTGTAAACAAGACCAACTGATATTTTCCACCTTTAAGGAAATCAGCATTCTTCAGGGGCACTGAAGGTAAAAATACAGTAATTAATACTGTATAATGTAAAACACAAGTTAAGATCTATGAATAAAATCTGTCGATTACCAAATCAAATAATTTCAATGTTGCAAAAACATACAAATCAGAAACGTTGACAGAAATGCACTCACAAAGGAAAATGTTCAACGATTGATGGACATCCATTGTAAGTACTGTCAACACTGAGGAATTACTGTCTGTGGTTATTGACATCATGCAACAGATGATGTTGAACCCGAAATATTCCTGCTTTAAACTAAAAAACACTTATGTATTTTTAATCTAGCAATATTACGGTCATTAACAGCAGTTGATTTAGAGTCAACAGCCACTTTTACCCTATGGGGCCAGGGCAAGCCAGGGCTATCAACTGGCCAACATCCTCGGACCTTGAGCTGTAGGACCAAAATCAATCTGCGTTCCCACCATTGGACCAAAAGCCCAGCAGCTGCCCTGGTGCCAACGTCACACACCTCGCCCATTTCCCAAGCAAGAGGGAAGTTCAAGCTGAGGTATCATGTTGTTATCTTGTTATCTAAAATATCCAGTTTATATCGAATGTAAACATTAGCTATCTAGCTAGCGAGTTAAGTTAGCGTTGACAACTCACCGACTGTAACTGTCATTATGTCCTGAGTGGTCTCTCCACAAACAGTGGGATGTACCAGCACATCGCCTATGAAAGTTCAACAAACCACATGTGGTGATGGGAGCATGGCCGAGCGACATCTGTGGAAAGCGAGGCCAGGAGAGGAAGAACGATAAGGATTGACACCTGTGGCAAATTACCTCTAACAGCTGTTTTGTGTTGCAGTGAGAGCTGTAGGGGGTTAAAAGGGCTGTCCAGACTGCCAGAGGAGAGAGAGACGCACAGAGCATTGTTTAAGTCTGTACATTTACGCTGTGCCGAAAAGAAAACCTTTTGATGGTACGCTGATAAGTGTGTAAAATAAAAGAATTACGTTGGGCATTTACCCGGCCCTCGCTTTCACCTTCTAGAAGAGAGCAGAGATGTGTCACGCCATGGAAAGTAATTTCTTTTGGCACCGTTTTTCCATTATGCTTTTTAACAGATTTGTACTGTGCCCACATTTTTTAAAATAATTTTTTCCCCCAGAACCTGTACCGTTGTGCGCTAGATACATAACCTTGCAAGTTCGGCGAAACCTCACCTTTGACATTGAACCAGCCTCAATCCCCAGTTGGCCTTGTATGGCCCAAGGGTAATCGGCGGTCCAAAGGCCATTGTTCCCGAGAAAGCCCAGAGGAGGCACGATGAAGTTCCGGAAGTGACCGTGGGAATGCATAGGGTTGCCACTGTGTATGGTATCACTGGTTTTAATTGGTACAAGGGACAACATCGGTGTGAAATTTTAAACTGGGTAAAAGGGGGAAACATTATGAATTGAAATTCCAATATCAATACAATAGCCTAATGAATGGCTTAATGTTCTTAAATGAAGAATAGTTGCAACCCATGATAAATTAACCTAAATAACGCAATGAAAGCCACATATTCTTATCAAAGTATCAAATTACACCGGCGCACTGACAGAAGACGTTTAATTGCAGGTAGCGAATATAATGTGCATGGTGGGTAACTGTGGGCAACTCTATCAGGTTCACTTTATATATATAGCCATACATCAGTGATTAAATCATAACATAATACAAAAACACATTCACCTCAAACCATGATTTATATTTTAGTTCATTTATCATTATAATTATGTTTTCATTTATAATTGTTTTTAGAGCTTAATTTGTATTTGTAATTTTCCACATGAATGATGGTAAATGGAAAGGTGGTTATATATCTTTTTTTTTTTTTTTTGGACCACCTTGTTATTTTAATTGCTTTTTCATTTCGTTTTAAGTGCAATTTAAATTTATAAATTTCTTTGGGTTAAGTTTTTAATTTAAAAAAAAAATGTAATTCAAAATCACTAAAACAAGAATATTCACAATATTATCAGAATATTCCGATCCCTCAGTTGACGATGTTATTCATGATGCATTTTTTTTTATACAAATATTGTGAACATATTTCTTGCATATCGGCCAGCCCTAGGAGGGTACAAAACAAATGTATTCACACACATTCAATGTCATTACCCTTCTGAAGCAGCTAAACTGGGCACTGCAATGAAAGGTAATAAAACGGCAACATTACACCCACAACAAGTGATGTATTTGCCCAGACAATGTAATACCCGACCAGTATCCCATGATGGAGAGAATCATGGTATGAGATGAAGTAGGTTCGTTGCCAAAGAGATGTTGCCCTTCAACACGGTTGAAAAGCCATCTTTCAAAAAGTTGTACAACACACATTTTAATTGCACTTTTTTCAGTTTCATTTGAATTTTTAGTTAAAATAAATAATAAAGTTCAAAGTTTGAAATCAAGCTTCCTTGCGTTACTGTGTAGGCTATTGCTTAATGAAAATTACCCATTAGTACAACTTAGCGTCCAACCAGCGGTAATACCAGTGTTAGTTGGTATGAACAACGCACCGGTGTGAAAATTATGATATCGTGGCAAGTATACACTCTACAAACCGCAAACCATTGCACAAAACCCCCTCTGAATACCTTAGAACTCACATAGCAACACCATGGGAACAACCCACAACACACTAGCAATGTAACGTGAATGCACATTATATAAATAGAGGCCAGGTATAGCATTAAAATCCCCTATAAAGGGAGCATACAGTAAAGTGTTGTCTCCAGAGCTCTTATTCTAGATCTCTCTAATCTTATTATTCCTGTATGGAGTGGTTTCCCACTTTATCTCATTCCTACTCGGATTCTGAACAAAGAATTCCACACATTCCATGAGAGAGCTGCTGGAGAAAGACTCTATAGAGAGAAAGAGAAGGCAGGGGGCGTGTGGGCTGGACTGCGACAGTGCGAGTGGAATGTAGCTCAAACTGTCTCACAATAGCTGGAGTTCAGTTTCATCCAAACAACACCCACTTATATTTAAAAATAACATGAGCCGTGAAAGCACCATACAGCCCAAATGCAAGACTGCTGGGTAACGATCTCCATTGAAAATCAAGCCCTGATGTCACTGTACAATTGGATCAAAGGCCAACAGATATTTGAGTAAACACTTGTTAGCCACTAAAATGATGTTGTCCAATGTCAGCATTTCGTTTACACAAATGACAGACAATGAAATGCAGATGTGCAGAATGAAAGCAAACTTCACAACTGTAGGCCACGTCACCAACTCCAAAACATTTCTAAATCACAAAACCCATTAAAACAAGACTTGTATATGTGATATATTTCAGCCTGATACAATTAATATATGTAGCCATTTGTACGTTAGTATTTGTAACATTTAAATGTACATTTGTATGTTTGGATAGACACAAAAATGTACAACATGGACATTTGAGTTCAATCACCTTCCCATTATGTTTTGACGGTTAAACTACACTCCCCATGATGCACCTTGTTGATCACACACACCTGTTCCCAATCCTCTGATCTTTGTTCCCCGCTGTTCCTTGTTATGTCTTTAGTTCCCATTTGTAAATATAGCCCTCATGTTTCCCTTAGTCTATACCGGTTCTTGGTAGTTAGCCTGATAGTGTATTATGTTATTTTAGTCAGCAAACTGCTGTTATGTTTGATTTTTCCTTTTCCTCCAGGGTTTTTGTTTCATCTTAGTTCCCTCTTCATCTTGAGTTCCTTAATAAATCGTTTCTGCATTTGGATCCCCTCTCTCTCGTCCTTCCCAGTTACATAACAGGTAGTGCAGAGCACCGACTCAATCCGGTACCAGCGCGCCGTTTGACTGGCACACAACTGCTTTAAAGTGCTCATTTTGAGCATGTGCTGTTACTCTTACACTGAAATGGACATATGTCCTAGTGTGAATTATTAAACCAATAAAGGCTCCGGTAGGGAAGGAGGTATTGCCAAGTGAAGGAGATCAAGTACCTCCGGGTCTTGTTCACGAGTGAGGGGACAATGGAGCGGGTTCAGTGCACTCACTCCATCGCACCATTGTCACAAAAAGAGAGCTGAGCCGGAATGCAAAGTTTTCGATCTACCGGTCGATTTTCATTCCTACCCTCACCTATGGTCATGAAGGCTGGGTCATGACCGAAAGAACTAGGTCGCGAGTACAAGTGGCCGAAATGGGTTTCCTTAGAAGGGTGGCGGGCTTCTGCCTTAGAGATAGGGTGAGGAGCTCAGTCATCCGTGAGGAGCTCGGAGTAGAGCCGCTGCTCCTTTGCGTCGAAAGGAGCCAGTTGAGGTGGTTTGGGCATCTTGTAAGGATGCCGCCTGGACACCTCCCTAGCGAGGTGTTTCAGGCATGTCCAGCTGGGAGGAGGCATCGGGGAAGACCCAGGACTAGGTGGAGAGATTACATCGGATAAGCGGTTGAAGATGGATGGAGGGATAAAGGTTGCAACCTCAATGTGGAAGAGATACATACTTTGAATGTATAAAACCGAATGCTCAAACATATTGAGGATCATTCACGACACGTTGTATCAGATGACAGAGCAGAGCACTAATCTACTTTGAACCATGCAGCAGATGTAAACCATATTTTATATAATTAAATTACCGAATCTGAGCTATAATCTCTCAAATTTATTTAGCAACAGAGTTGACCCAAATGCTTAACAGTAAAAAAATGACTACACACAACCACCAGTAATCTAAAACACAAAATACAAACACTCCAAATCCAGTGTCCTACACTTCATTTGTCAGACTGAGGCCAGTGTAAACAAAGTGCTTCGCTTCTGCTGGGAAGCACACAGGACTGATTAGCATTTACAACTCAAATGTGAAGAGGTCATATGCATTTTTGACCACATTCGTATGTGTTTTTTGAAATCAGATCATAAAGTTTTAGACCCCGTTTAGACCTGTATTTAGTGCTGAACACATGTGATCGGATCACCCGAGACACATCTTAATACCAGGTGGAAACGGGGCCTTCAAATTGTTTTTGCACACTAGGATCAATTATTTTTCTAGTGCTATAACTTTTGATTTCTTTGTCGTATCAACAGCATTTCTCAGTTACAGTTGACATCATTGAAACCAAACAAAAGCAGTTTTTTGGAGCCACCTTATTTACATCCACAGATATACAATGACAAATCTGAAAATGTTTAAAAAATAAATAATAAATGGAAATATTTTGGCTCAAGTTTTATTTTATTTTTCAACAGTTTCTGTTTCTCAATTATAATCTATATAATTAAAAATATGAGGTTTTCTTTACAATAACTATGTTTTCCTCCAAGGATATTTAGCAAAAACGTTTTAGCGCATCAAAATATAGCTGATGGAAACGCACATTATCGCTAAAATGTCACAAATGTCGACATAATATTTTTCCGTTTAACTCAAGCGCATAAACTCTATGTCGATCAAATGTCGCGGAAAACTGGTTTGGAAATACTTTTTGTCAATAAAATTGGCATTAACGCAAAAATGTAGTGTCACATGACAGAGTTTACCCCAATTGTTAGCCTGTGTTACCATGACGACAGTATCGAAAGCCAATTTGTTGGACGTGATTATGGATTGATCTTTACAGCATATAGAGACGATCTGCAAACGGGACACTTCCAGGAGTGCAACACAAATATCTCCTGCACACTGAACAAATGAATGGCCACTGTTTGTGATTGATTTAATCGCGGTAGCCATCCGTTTATTTATTAAAGTTACTATTCCACACCTTTCAAATTAATAGACGGCAGTCGTAGAATTAACCCACAAAATATAAAACATATCATTTCTGTGCACAAAGATGTTTTAAATTAAGAATAAATACACAATACTAGGAGGAAAGCTTCAGCTGGCTTTTTTTATTTAATTTTTGTAACACTTACAGCCCAATTCTATTAAATTATTGTTTAGTTTTACTTTTGAAAAAATTCCGGCAAAATTCTCTGTATTAAATTAAATAAATGACCAAACAAAAAAAGCATTAAATTAAATCAATTACCAAACAAAAAAAAGCATTAAATTAAATCAATTACCAAACAAAAAAAGCATTAAATTAAATCAATTACCAAACGAAAAAAGCATTAAATTAAAAAAATTAATTACCAAACTAAAACAATTCAATATATTTTTATGCCTTTTCTTTACTCACTTATATTAGCCGCACCTGGTCCTGTAGATGAATAAAGTCGGCTGAATGACGTTCTCAGAATGTTCTAGACTTTTCTAAAGACTATCAGATCTATTTGTCCAATGCTGAGTTCACTTTCAGAAAACGAGTTTTTGAAAATTTTTAAATGTTTAAATACTTTAAATCTAACCATCTTTACCTCGGATCACATTTACTGCTTCAGGAAATGTTAATTTGCATTATTTGCATTATCTAATACATTTGAGATGATACTCAAGATCAGTTGGTTGTTAAAAGTTGCTGGAGAAACATGCGGGACATGATGCAGTTGTGATGGCGATGCTTTTGATTAGATTATTGTTCAAAATATTGAATATCAGGAATGTATCATATGTAAACCCTGATATTACACCACATCATTTAGTTTTTCTTTAATAGCTGTGCACACCGCATAAACACATCGATTGATGGTCCTTGTACCGAGACAGAAAGTTTCCGCCACTACTTTTGCCGGCAGGTTGCCAGCTTGAACAGGGCCATGACGATCCGCTTTCGGGTCGGAACCGGCGCCAACCTGAGATATGCGCAACATCAGGACCAATAGTCCAATCAGAAGGGCAACTGTTCCCATTTTTTTTTTCTTCTGATTGCTTTTATTTGTTAATTAAAATGACAGTAAGCTGATTAATTTCAAAGAATTGTCTCAATAATCTCCCCATTTTACCCAAACTTCAGAGGAAAAATTAGGGACATCTGGGAGGCGAATGAGCGATAAACACATTTCTGAACGGAAACGGCTTCAGGGCAGAAATCTTATGCTACAAAGTGTTTTTTTAGGCACGACGTCATCACGCACACCATTTTTATCGATAAAAGGCCATTTGAATGGAAACGGGCAGAAGGTGGCAAATGTCGCCCATTTCTTTTTCCACATTTTCACTTTGTCGATAACAAAATTGCGCGAAAGTTGGATGGAAACTAGGCTACTGATAACAAACACTTGACCCTCGTTTTTTAATTGTGTAGTATAGCCACAAAAGGTCAAAATTATACATCTAAACAGGATTAAAATCAGAGACCAGATTACAGGGTTGGCCAGTGTTGCAAATAAAATCACACCTAAATTGTAATTTTGGATATAACTTTAAACAGAAAATTAGTAAGCAATTTTTTTTACATTCAAAACATGTATAATATTTATGACTTGTTGACATACTACTGAAACAGTAACAGTGTGTATTTGAATGTTTATGGACATCCATTGATTTGTAACTGCCTCACTGTAAATGTATCATTTTTCCGAGTTGAAAAGATTTTCTTTTGTAATCAACATTATGCAACAAATATTGTCGATTGAGTTTAACTTGTATTGAACCCAAAACATTCCTTGAAGTGTAGATTAGGTGTGTAAATATTTCTGGTGCCACTGTATACAACTTTTTGGCCGCAATTTCCAAAAACCGTACAAAATTGCGATATTACCCAGATACGAAATTCCTCATACCATGACATAAAATTTGAACTGACTGTAACTACTGAGTTCTGTATAGTGTGAGTAGAGGCCAAACTCTGCCCCTTTATGACTGGAGACCAGAGGCCAAAGCTGGCGACCTCACTGACTGAAACTCAACACCGTCTAACCGAACGTACTCTGATATTTATAACAGAGATGCGAGAGGAGGGGTGTGAAGGGGAAAGATGAATGCTGGTCAGAGAAAGAATAGAGGCACGAAAGAAAGCCAGATATTATTACAAGACAGCCGTGAGCCAAAAAGATGATACAACGAGATCAAACAGAGGGGTCATGGACGCTTGCGGAGGAGGTGGATATGTTTTTAAAAGCATTCCAGCATGAAACATGGTAAAGACGGTTGGTGGATTTGACCCACCCTGCCTGAAAGTCGACACTTGGAACCCAAAATAAAAGCTCTTCCCAATGGGACGTCAAGCCAAACCGACTGGGGGTCCCTTGTCTATTCTGGACACCAACATGTATATACACAAAAGTGAGGTCAAATCTGATTGGCTAGTTATTTAGACAAGTGCTGGCTGACTCTCTGCCTGAGTTCAGCATATTAAACCTGGAAAAGACCCATGGTAACCAAAAACATCCCGAATAAAATCTAGCGAAAGACTGATATTTCGGACAGGCTGATTAATCGACTGATTTATTTGTCACAAATCGCTTTTATTATAACATTCCTCATTTGAAAGTCGCTTTGGATATTAGCACCTGCTAAATGAATAAATGGAAATGTAATAAATGTCAAATTTGGCCATGTTGATTAGTAAATATCACGTAACATAAGTGTCCTTTTTAATTTGAGCAATTTTGTGCATAATGTATATCAGGCTTCGACGGGCCCACACAGAATATGTTAACTTCTTTAAGATTTAGTCCTTGAAATGTTGGCTGAGACTTCCCTTCTTACTTTAGCGCAGGGTTGGCAACCTATGGCATGTGTGCCAGCACTGGCACGTGGAGAAGTAATCACTGGCATGCCAGCAACGGAGATTACCCCTTTGCTTGGTTTCGAAAAATGTATGACATAATATAAGATATATTGACGATTCCACATAATTTTGTGATCAGTAATCAAATAAGCAAATTTGTGACATTAACTCATTTTGTGGAAAAGGACAGGTTTTCTTTCATTAAAGCACTTAAAGGGTTTGTTCACCCAGAAATTTAAATTATCCCATAATTTACTCATCCTCAAGCTATCCCAGTTGTATATGACTTTCTTCTTTCAGCCAAACACAATCTGAGTTATATTCAAATATATCATGGCTCTTCCAAGCTTTATAATGGGAGTGAATTGTACCATAGATTTTGAAAAAAATAGTAATATGGCGAAACATTTTTTGACGTTACTTTACTTTCTAGACATCAACAGTGCTAAAAGTGCCTGAAGTTGAAGAAACACCCCAGCATTAAATCTGGTCTTTTCTATAGATCTCTTTCACACTCACACACACACACACACACACACACACACACACACACACACACACACACACACACACACACACACACACACACGAATACATGAATATATGTGACAATCGGAACATTTTACACAGGCATCTCAAGGGAATATCTCCCAAATTCAGTCATGTGGGAAGAATTCTGTTGTAGTTATGAGTTCTGGAACATTCAAGGCCATCAGGAAAACAATCACTGCTGTGTCTCGGGCCAGACGCCCTGCCAAAGAGGGAGAGCGGGGGTGGGATGGGGGTATGAGTGATTTAAAATGAGGAGGACACAAAGAGAAGAAGCATAGGCCAACAGAGAGTGGAACAGAGCTGGTTAATCTAGATCACCTCATAACAGGAGGTAAACACATGGCAAAGCCACACCTTGATCACCCTCTCGCCTCTCAAAGATCATAATTGAGATGTGATCTGGAAAAGAGTTATAAGTCTCTCTACTGATGAAAGCTGGTAACTTCATTAAGTTCATCTAAAAGTATTCAGCATGTCCTTATAAGAAAGTCCTATATATATATATTGATCTTCGGTCAAATATGACCTGGACATTTTTGGAACAGTTTTTGTGAGAATCACCCACACACCAACAGCTCAGAGTCTTCACTGGGTGTAAAATCTGTCTGGTTTGGTGCAGCTACGAAATCGGACATCAGAAGACTACAAAGAAAAGTTTGGACTCCTGAGTGGATTATTGGTTGCTCCTTGCCCTCCCTTCCAGAACTGTATACTTCCAGAGTGAGGAAAAGAACCGGAAAAATAACTCTGGACCCCACTCACCCAACACACTACCTTTTTGAACTGTTGCCTTCTGGCCGACGCTTCAGAGCACTGAGCACCAGAACCGTCAGGCACAGGAACCGTTTTTTCCCCTCAGGCTATCCATCTCATGAACAGTTAAAACTGGCCCATTGAGCAACAATTACGTGCAGTACACAGCTTTGTCTATTTATATTTATCCAGCATACCCTACCTCTTCTGCCAACACATTCCCTTGCATCTGTATATACCAGATTTGTATTTAAATTTGCACTATGCATATATATGTATGTATGTGATTGTGTGTGTGTGTATAGGTGTATATATATATATATATA
The DNA here is from genome assembly GCF_025860055.1 of Xyrauchen texanus. Lineage (NCBI taxonomy): Eukaryota > Metazoa > Chordata > Actinopteri > Cypriniformes > Catostomidae > Xyrauchen > Xyrauchen texanus. The sequence continues at coordinate 39,752,142 of NC_068302.1, forward strand.
TATATATATATATATATATATATATATATATATATGTATACATATATATATATATATATGTTTTGTGTATTCTATATATACACACTTTATTTTCTATTACATTTTTAATTATTGTGTTATTATTACCTCTGCTTGTTGCTGTATTGTTTGTGCACTGGAAGCTTCTGTCACCAAGACAAATTCCTTTTATGTGTCATACCTGGTAATAAAGCCGATTCTGAAATGTGGTCATAAAGCTCAATACAAAGCGACTTTCTCTCTCTGCTGGAAGTGAGGCGAGACCCTGAAGGCTTGGTCTGAAGGCTGGTCAGCACATGAACAGGGTGTGTGTGTGTGTGTTTGGGTGTGTGTGTGTGTGTGTGTGCGCGTGTGTTGGGAAGGGAAACTGACTTGGTCTGTGGTTGGGTCTTTGCTATGTCACTTTGCGAATCCTTTCTCTTTCTTTAAAGCTGAAGCGTGTCATTTTTCAACGCTAAAATACTTACTAATAACCCATCTTAATATGCAGAGACAACTGTAAGTAAACAATTCACGTCCTGATCAGCCCAACACAACAACATTGACTCATCCAGTGGCATCATTTTTGAAGCGTGACTATCTGCTTTTCCAACCAATAGCAGATTGGGGGGAGTGTTCTGAAAACTGATTATATTTGCAATTGTATTTATTGCAAATATAATCAGTTAGCTGTTAGAATTAAAGCGTTAAGGCATGCGATTAATTATAAAAGTTTAAAGGTTTCATTTTTCTTAATCACGATTAACGCATTTATCGTTAATACTGGTGTGAAGGGCGGAACCCTTCAGAGGTTGTTATCTCCATAAATAAATGAACCTCTGACAGTGCTTCCATATCAATGATAAAATGATGGAGAAAGGACCTCTTAACACTATTTAATATACAAAACAACCCCAGATCAAGTATTGTTCAACCCATGTAATGCACATTTAAATTACCACATAAGCACACCAAATCTTAACCATCACCAAAACACAGAATGAAACGTTTTTGTTTGCAAGAGCTTTTCTTAGTGAGCTCAAAGCGACACTCGACGCTGGCGTTGCCACCCTGAAGCGAATCATGAACACAGCTTCACGATTACTGGAGGAAAGTGGATAGCCACAGTCTACCGACAGATTAATATTGTGGAGGATGATGTTTAAGGGATTTAATGCACATTGCAATGAATTTGCAACCTATGTGGGGGCTAGTAATTTCAATAATTCAAACTCACACTTATGATGCGTTCAGACCAGAAGTGTCGAGAGTGTCAAATCGACCAGAAGTCATTCATTTTCTATGGCATCCAGCGTCTCTCGCGGTGAGATGTGGTGCGTCCGTGGCCGGCACGTCTTGGGCATTAGAGGAAAGTTCAAATGCGGGTAACATTATGGTAATGAGATTTGACGCGGTTCGGCAGCAACCTATTGGAGTATAGAAGTGCTCCGCTCTAGCGTAGTCTAGAGAACACAACAGTGTAAACTTTGGTTCCCACTAAACATTAGTGGGAACTAATGTTCAGACCTCTAGTCTGAACGCAAGGTTAGACTTTGGGAAACGTTTAATGTTACTTGAATTGGTGCTATTTTAGGTCATTTCTATCTTTATACTGTGGAAGTCTTTGTTTGGAAAATGTACATAAATATTGTTACATATTGTTTTGTTTCCTTTCCTAAGATGGAAATAAATTAATTTAATTTGACAAGAAAAGAAGTATATAGTGTCAAATTTCAGCACTTTTAAAATCTGCGACAAACTAAAAACAATTATGAGATTAATCGCGATTAAAAATTAGAATCGACTGACAGCACTAATACAATGCAATTAATTAATTAAATAATTTATTTTTAATCAAAACAGTACACTTCTGATTTGTCTGCCAATTTCACAGCACTTGTTCAGTTTTGGTCATAATGACTACATGCATAAAGTAGAGCTTCTCTTCTTTCAAACGGATACATATTTTGTGTTGGTCAAGACTGTAGCTGTTAATATTTTGGCGATAATGATTTTTCTCGTGGTCCCATCGGCGGGCTAAAGGTTTAACTGAAGAATCAATGGGAGTGCTTTTATCAAATTATAAGCTTTACATTTCTGCTTGTAAACCCTCAAAAAATAGACTCCATTCACTTCCATTGTAAGTGCCTCACTGTAACTCACAATTTAGCTTTTTGTTTTTGAAGAAAAGGAGCGACGAGTCTAAAGTAATTTTTTTGGTGGTAATCAATCAACAATATGCCACAAATTATGTTAACTTGTATTGGACCCCGAATATTCCTTTAAGTTTCTTATGTTATATTTTTCACAACCGAGTAAACCAACAGTTTGGATTTGAGTGATATTTGCCAACTAGTATTGTGAAAGGGGATAAGGTGAATCGAGTTCTCCAGGCTGTGGCTGAGTATGCCAAAACCAAATTCTTTAAATGCATAAACACACAAATCGGCATTGTTCTGTTCTTCACCGCAAATTACTACCTTGACGACGTGAGCAATGATGCACAGATGAGAAGCTTGAACAACACCTCCATTGTGCACCTGTGTCTAGTGACCCCAACAATCTCTTTAACAGGCAGCATGTTTGTGTGAGTGTGTGTTTGGATATACGGCCCATTTCTGCAGTGCTTTATAACACTGACGATAGAAGAGATTTCAGAGGTTTATATGAATTCCTCTCATTCTCAGGGGACCTGCGTTGGGGTCTGGCACTTTAGTAAACACTATGGCTTTGTAATGTCTAATATAATCATGGGCTATGTTGGGAATAGCAGACAACCTTACAACTTTAACTATTTCTGCAGTATGCAGCAGCAGTATTAATACCGTGCACATTTTCCGAATGGAATACACAGATGATTTATAAAATGTTTCCAAAATGTACAGTATATAACAATTTCACAATACAGCTTCACGTGACTTGAGGTCACGTGACAGTTTAATAGTAGGCAGCACATATACTCTAGAGCCCTTGATTTCTGCGAATTGGAAAACACAGATGGCATCACCAAATTGAGTCATAAAAATAGAATGCAAATGAAAGTTTGCCTTCACAACATTTCAGTTATTCATTTTAGACGAAATTAAAGACAATCTGACAATGAATCAAATTAAAATTGTGATAAGTGGTAGACTAGTAGGCTTTTCTTTTCACATATGTATACTTCATCATTAAATGAATAAAATCACCCAAAAATGAAATTTCAGAAATCATTTTTTTGGGCAAACTACCACTTTAAGAAATGGTTTATGACATCATTTGCAAAACTATGAATGTAAAGTTTGCCTTCACAACAGTCTAATTCCACTACTTGCCTCTAACGAAGCTCATAAAGAATTCAAAAGAACAGCTGGCTGGAAAATCTCCTCTCATTTACCCTTTGACCCTTGTGTGAGTCAGTTCCTGCAAACGGAGGGGCTGGATTTCCCCGTAATGGCACCGCTGTGTGATGTGGACCGTTTTAGGACAACACCAGCACATACAAACACAGTGATTGCATGCACTGCTCCAAACCTCTGGGTCTTCACCAGGACAGAATGAGACAGCCGGGTTCCAACTCTGAACACAATCAGGTCTTTCTCTAGTTTGGTAGAGACTATCGGGTTAAAATAGTGCAGCACAACAGCCTACACTGAACTACAGCAATCAAATCTCACAACATCAAATAGGAAAACATCTGATTAGTGGTGCTAAGGCAAGCATCACTATACCTATTGCTCATTCTTAAAGAAATATTACAGGTTCTATACAAGTTAAGCTCAATTAACAGCATTTACAGAATAATAAAGATTTCCACAAAAATTTAAATAAAAAAAAATTATATGTTTTAGATAGATAGATGGATAGATAGAAAAATAAAAAATGTCAGGTACAGTATGGCACTTACAATGGAAGCGAATGGGACCAGTCAGATTCTTGAAAACAAGAAAATTCACACAGATTCAAGAGTATAGAGATTTCCAAATCAGGGCCCATGGGCCAAAGTTGGCTCATGATGACCTTTGATTTTGCCTGCCTTGCCATATATGACAAGAGGAAAAAAAAATAAATAAATAAGTCTGTTTGATTTTTGGCCCTTCGTAGGAAACAGTATGGGCACCTCTGGTAGAGACAAACGGGCAAACAAGAGCCATAGCCATAAATAAACACCAGGATTTCATTGAAACTTGAGGGTGGACTCTTTTGACTTGGGCAAGCCAGCATTAGCACCTAGAGCAAGACTGATTGTGGCAGGGCGGAGGGCGGGCTGGGTCGTGATTCTACACACCCGGTCTCTTATTTGGCTAATCAAGCCTCCGAGAGGGATAAAGGCTGACTGTGGAAGATGGTGCGGGAGAGAGAGATCGTTTACTGACATGTCCGTCATGTGTGTGTGTCTTTTGTTTAAGTGTATCATAAAAATTATTATTTATATTGCCAAGCCGGTTCTCGCCTCCTTGTCCGTCTAAATGCCTTTACACTGATATATGGATTTTACAGATTAATCGGAGCCGATAGTTGATTTTTGGAACTTTGTTATTTACAAAAAATCTATGCCAAAAGTTTCCAATAATATTAGTATTTAGTAAATTGTATAAAAAATTTTAAAAAATAAAAATATCTGGTGAAATGTGTACATATAGTGTATGTGTGTGTCTATATATATATATATATATATATATATATTAGGGTTGTCATGATTCCATAATCATATCTTATGATACTATACATTTACATTTACGCCTTTGGCAGATGCTTTTATCCAAAGCGACTTACAGTGCACTTATTACAGGTACAATCCCCCCGGAGCAACCTGGAGTTAAGTGCCTTGATCAAGGACACAATGGTGGCATCTTGGTGGTGCTGGGGCTTGAACCCCCAACCTTCTGGTCAGTAACCCTGAGCCTCAACCACTGAGCCACCACTGCCCCCGCTATACCAGCTAAACTATCATGTGATACCACACAATAGTGTGTTTATTCTTAACATAGTTTGTCATAGCAAAGGTGGTGCTTAGAAATTCCACTTGTTGCTCCAGAAGTGGTGAAAATAACTGATGGATGAACAGGGAGAAGGCTCAAATGGACTAACTTGTTACCTAATACATTCTTTGTTTGATGTAGAAAAAACACAAAATATTCGCTGCATCAAAACAGCCAGTTCAAATGGCAAAGGCTTTAAACATTTATTCCATTATTTCTGTTATAATTTGAATGTTGGCAATATAAAACTAAAGATATTGTAACGTTGAAAAGACTGTTTTGAGCAGCGGTTTCATTAATATGACCGCTTCAGCACGGGTCTCCTGGTAAAGAACAGCATGAATGCAAATTACACACACCAGTTTAAATCGCACTACCCCCAGACCATAACAAGGAAGATTCCTGAGAAATGCAAGCTTGCAGTACCACCTGTTCACTCCAGAGGGCAGTCATTGAAACTTCAGCTGTGTGGCAATGCGCAGTTTATACAGTGAAGAAAACAACCCTTCAGTAGAACAACACAAACATGCGTTACGTTTTTGCGTTCAAAACACTTGGAGTGCAAAAGTGAACTACTGGATCTCAAGATGTGTTTAAAGACTGAGTATTAAACTATATTTAACTTGACACAGTGAATTAAACATTTTATGTTTATGACGCAAAGCACACGAGATGCTACACAAGCATGTCTGATGCAGGTGTAAATTGACGGTCCTTAAACAAGCCCTCATAATAAATCCCCAACTGATTGATAAATTCACTTGTGTAATGGATTGCTGTGAACTGTGTGCCAATGATTGACTTATGATCAATAATATGGTAGGAAACAATACATTGTATTCTAAAGCCGCTTTTTGTATTGTCTTATCAATGATGGACTAATTATCTGATTTTTTTTATATATATATATATATATATATATATGAATCATTTTCAAATATTTAAAGATTACTAATGTATAATTATTTGATCATTATATATTGAATTATTGTTATATGAGGGGCTTTCTCAGCAAATATTTGTATATGCGATTAATCGCGATTAATTAATTGGGACATCATGTCATTAATTTGAATAAAAATTTTAATTGATTGACAGCCCTATTATATATAAACACACACGGTGTCAGTCGATTCAAATTTGTAATTGCAATTAATCGTATAATTTTTGGTAATCGAGATTATTCGCAGATTTTGAAAGTGTTGAAACTTGACACCATTTATGTACTTATTTTCCGAAGAAGTACATAAATTAAAAAAAGCATTTATTTCAGTCTTAAGAAAAGTAAACAATTGAATCCTTTATTAACATTTTCCAAACAAAGCCGTCCACAATATTATCGACAGAAATGCACTAAAATAGCACCAATTTAAGTAACAATAAACTTTCAACTAAGTCTAAGTGGTAGTTTGACTCATTAGTCTTTTTATTTATTTTTTTGCATTTCTATTGCAATGGGCATTAAATCTCTTAAACTCTCATCCTCCACAATACAAATCTGTCAGTAGACTGATTACTATTGCCACCACATATTGCCAAATCATTAGCCAGTTCTTGTTTTCTATAAATAATCACATGATTCTAATGAAGTTCTTCCTGTCAGTCACACAATCACAGTCTGAAGGCGTCAGAAATGCCCAGGCTCCATTAATCACATGGAAATGTGTTTCTGTGGCAAAGGCCATCGCTTGTTGCAGTATAAGGCTGTTAGAAAACGTTACGCCTCCAAATCAGACTGTCAAATGTTTGCAGATGCTCTCAACACTGTCAATTCTTACTCCTCACTATCTGAAGTTCACAACGGTTTCGTAGTTACAATGTGCAGCAGTAGGCTACACCAACAGTACTCCATAAAGCTTATAAACATCTGATATTATCTGCTCATGAAGATCATAGAGGACATCAAGGCTGTAAAACAGAACAGTTTTGTGGATGGTTGCCACGGTGTTAAAATGTGGTTGCTAAGGTGTTCTGATTGGCTACTTAATGGTATGGGCCAAGTCAAAAGAGCCCACCACCATGTCTCTGATATTCTGGCCTCTAGATATGGCTAAGGTCTAGGGATGGGCGATACCACTTATTTAATTTTCGATCGATACCAAGTACTTTTATGCCACTATCGCAGATATCGATTCCGATACCTCTATTAAATTGAATTTTTACTAATTATTTGGATAAAATTAAATTTTTTTTGGATAATTAGTTTTTTAATATTATTTGGATAAACTTTATTATTACTTAAATGTTTTATATTTTTATAGGCCTAAACAGAAAATTATTAGGCTGCTTTGTTTACCCTTTAAAAATGAGTAAATTAAGCCACATATAAAAACTCAAAATTCACCATAGATATTATTATATGGCTACTATTACTAAAACCAAGTTACCATATGGATACCACAGAAATGCTGTAGTAAAACCATGAATAATTGTATTGAAACCTTGGTTACTGCCAAAAGAAGAAGAAAAAACATGGTTGCTACAGTCGTGGTTACTAGTCATGGTTAATACAATATTGCATCATTGAAATCCATGATGGCATTCAAAGGGTATCATTTATTAACAAGGATTACAGATCATTATCAATGTTTTAACACCTCTGAATTTAAATAAACCTGTAAAAATGGTCAAACAAGCCCTTTATATTACATGTCATGTCTAGGTTTGTCATTACTTCATGAAAACACTGCTCCCTCTTTGAACGAGCGCTGTCTGACTGCAAGTGTATTTTAGCATTTCTGCGCGTCAAGATGAGCGGAAGAAAAAATAGTTCATGTGCCATGAAACAATTCGCTCAAATAATAATTTTTTCCACTTCAAAGCTTATGAGATCCATTTTAATCTTCATGCAATATCAATAATAAGATACTTTAGTATCGATCCGCCCATCCCTACTAAGGTCCTTCTTTCAATGTAAGTCTATAGGATTTGTTTTTCACCTGTTGTATTGTCCACCAGGTGAAAATTGTAAATCCATAAACAGTTTTTGTCTTTTTGGAGCTTGACTGCCCCAGTCCCCATTGACTTTCACTGTATGGAAGAGAGCAGCTCAGACATTCTACTAAACATCCAATTGATGTTCCAGGGAACCAAGTACATCATATGGGTTTGGAACAGCGTGAGGGTGAGAAAATGATGACAGAATTTAAATGTATTGGTCATTTTTTTCCTTTTTAAAGAGACAACTGACAACAAATCGCACATGAATTTTATATAAATAAAGCTCCTAACACAGTCAAGAGCCATTACACGCCAAATAAATGAATCCAAAACCCGTATTGCATCACTTCTCCAGACAGAAAGCTGTAATCAATGGCTCAAAAACAAGTGCTGTATAATCGCAAGCAAATGAGCTAACAGTTATAAACAGAACATTACAAGATGGGTCATTTGTGTACATAGTTTGACAGGTCTATAATAACTCAATACAACAGCCTAATCAGAATGAGTGACTGCAAAGCAAATAAATGTGCCTTAAATTAAACGCAATATGCAAAAGCTTATTCAACATACACAGCACCATTTTAAATGGATACATAACCTAGTCAACTTGGCGACGATTTTTATTTTACGTTCAAACACTTGTTATATTCCACCTCAAGTATTTTAACAGGCTCGATTTTCTCTGTCACTCGCTAAAGATGTCAGTGTTACAGCAAACTAACGGCGTGTCGGCAAGAATGGAACGTGAGGAGTTACAATGTATCATTGAGACGCCGCGTTTAATGAGAATGTGAAAGTGTTACTTTGTATCGCTGATTCTCTCCGTTAGCTAATTGGCTACAGCAGTTAGCCCCTCTCTTCTGTTTCCTCCGTTATTTATCCAGCTATGTTGGTGTCTCGTTGCAAACAACATGTGGGAATATGCGTATTTTGTTACCTAGATCGTCCATGTTCCTGGCTTCCAGGGGCGCTTAATTCCTATATCCGAATCTGGAAAAGAACGAGTCCGTTACAACAGCACAAGTTTGTGCTGAAGTTGTCCTGCTGTTGTAAGGAGCAGGTCTAGGAGCAGGAATGGACCCCCTCAACACATCAAAGAACAGGGAAACTTATTTCACTAGAGCGACCTCTACCGGCTAAAGAGCGCAACACAGTAAACAAGAGCCACTCATTACATTGTATCCAGGGTTGAGGGGGTTACATTTAAAGTGGATTCCACTACAAATTACAGAATACTTGCTAATGTAAATGTAATTTGTAACGCATTCCGTTAGATTACTCAAGGTCAGCAACGTATCTAAATACTTTGGATTACTTCTCCAGCACTTTTTTCAGGTTTTTTCACTTGTTTTGACTATACAATGTGTCAGTACAGTAAGACAAATTCCACATGTTAAAAATAAAATCTCTGGAAAAAGCCTAGATATCTTATATAGTGTTGCTTATAAAACATGAAAAAGCAAATGTGTCTTGTTTTAAAGATTTGCAGCCATTTTTTTTTTGCAGCCATTTTTTTGCGTAGCTGGTAACAGGTGCATGTAAAAGGGGTAGAAATATAATTGTAGCTTAGCATAAAGCTAAATATTCACACAAATTTACACAAAGGTAAAAATGATACTGCTTCAAACGTCTATGTCTGCTCTTATGAATGTTACACATCTTAAGAAATTGTTTTACCGCTGTTTAAACGCACTTTGGATCGCATCATTTAAATGGATGAATGTTTTCCAACTGGATAGACTGAATATTAAAAGGAAAAAAATAGGCAGTAAAATGCAAAGTAATCTTTTGACTAATCAAAATCATTTTTGAATGTAACTGCATTCTGATTACAAAGGATTTAAATTGTGACTGTATTGAAATGCAGTTGCTAATATTTTGTATTTTAAATGCATAATCCCGTTACATGTATTCCTTTACTCCCCAACCCTGATCGGATGCATGCATAACATATTTCAGTAATTTTGCAACTTTTTGTTATGTAGTAATGTGTTATGTCTAGGAGGTTTATTTAACTCTTTAAACAGGCATTTAAACATGACACAGTTGCATGAATGTTCATTCTCATCTCACTTCTTTACTCAGAGTGTTGCAACTGTAAAGACTACGATACAGTACTGGGGCTGATGGGAAATGTAGTTCCCAAAACAATAGAACATACAAACTGAAATAAACAACATCTCCTCCCTTCTTACATTCATGGCTTTTAACTGTTTCAGTAGTATCGCATGTTGAATTCATCATATGCTGATGTGTATTATATGCATTTGCAATTATGTATAGCTGCAGAACGGAGATCTCCAAAAGAGGGCGGGTTTACTCAAGAAGGGGCAGGATTAATCCAAAAGGGGGTTGCGACAACTCCAGAAGGGGGTGTCACTTCCACTCACGGTAATGGTTAGGTAAGAGGCTCATATTATTTTTGCTGGTGGATGTTTTGGAGCTCTACCAGCAGCAACTATATCCTTCTCCCCCATGTGCAGGTCCCTGAAGTGAAGTGGCGTATTCGTTCAATGGGTCAAACCAATGATATGCTCCTTCACAGCACGCACTCGAATGCTATTGGCTCACAGTATAGTCATTATTTACCTGCAAGAAAAGTTACCAAAGCAGTCTCGAACTGCAAACTGTAAAAGCTTACAATGTGTCTTTGCATGCTGATTGAACAATTAGCATTGGGGGTTGATATTAAATTTAGCCACCCTCCAAAATAGGGTCTAGCAACACCTTTTGGTTCGGACAAGTCGGTATAATTAGAAAACTAGCCACTCTAAAGGCAAAACAAGAATTTTCGATGCAATGTTTTGGCGTGATCAACATTTTTAATAGAAACAATGGATTCCTATGGAGCCGTTCACACCTGGAGAGAACATTCATGTGCAGATATGTGCAAGATCTTTTTACAGTGAGCGTGTCGATTTTGTTCTTTCTTCGTCGGGTCCTGAAAAATAGAATATGAGCTCCAGATCATGTGTCAGAAGCTGCTGCAGTCACCACGAAGTCGCAAAACTGATGATACTAAAGCACAGAAAGCCACTTGACCACTGATTTTAAATGCAAAAGTATCTTGAGTAAGAAATCCTGAACCAGCAGTGAGGATGTGTGTATCATTTGCATCAAATGCCTTAGACACTTAAAAAAAAAATTCTTATATGGGTTCTATAAACATTTAAATGATATTGCTGCATCACTGCCTTGCATTCCTTTTAAAAATGATCTGATCTCATGTGGATTGTCTTCATAATGTATTCCATATTGCTGCATTTTTTTACCTTTGCATTTAATCTTATGAGTTCTTGGATACCTAAATATATCTATATCACAATATATACTGGATCCACACGAGCACGTGAGTGCAACCAAAGTCGTTCTAGCAAGTCAGTGCACTGGAGGCCATGTTTAGAATGCTCTCGGAAGGCTATTTCCAGTCACGACAGTGCAGCTCCTATCTACTTGAATGGGGAAAGACCGAAATCTTTGGTCAAGATTATGATCAATCAACATATTTCAAATCAGCAGTCAAATCTGACAGATTATGCTAAAGAACAAAATGTTCCCAGTTTTTATAGCTAATGCACATGTGCGTTTTTAGTTGATTGACAGGCGATATCTGTATCTAAAAGGTGATTAACTCTTTTACCTGTAAGGTGGGACTTCCTATCTACATCCGTTGACCGTTGGCAGCAGTTGGGCATTCTATTTTTTTAATAATAGAAGTGGCCCGTCTCTGCTAAATAATCTCTTGTGCAGCTTCAAGGTAAAAGCACTTCACGTGCGCTATGTGAAAATGTCTTATTCACTGTGTAAATTTACATTTACATTTATGCATTTGGCAGACGCTTTTATCCAAAGCAACTTACAGTGCACTTATTACAGGGACAATCCCCCCGGAGCAACCTGGAGTTAAGTGCCTTGATCAAGGGCACAATGGTGGTGGCTGTGGGGATCGAACCAGCAACCTCCTGATTACCAGTTATGTGCTTTAGCCCACTACGCCCCAACGTGGACATTCCATCCATGGTTGCTGGACAATGGTTATTTCCTTGCTAAAATAAAAAAAAAATGTCATGTGCAAATAAATAAAAAAAATTTGATGACTAAATAGAAATCAGAAGAAACTGCTATCTACCATTTAAAATATATATACCTGGATATTGGCATCGGCCATTAAAAAACCCATATCGGTCGACCACTACTCATAATGACTATTAAAATAAATGTTGTCAATTAGAACATTAATGATTGTATCTTATTGACATGTACATCAACTGATAACATGTTTTAACTGTTAATATTATTTTTCACTCAATTATTTCTAATCATCCTCAGACCTAACATGATAATACTGCCAGTAAACTTGTCCAGCAACTGTTTGGTAAGTTCTTATTTGTAAAGGAATTATTTCTTGTGGTATTCTTGTAAAAGTTGTGTGGGAGTACCGCGTCGCACAACGTCATCTTTGTCTGTGTGTAATGGCTTCAGGTGTGTGCCAGAGGATGGCATCACAGTGGAAAACGTTCTCATTGCAATTGAAGAGAAGGTTGGAAATGGAAATATTGTGTCTGCTTCTCATATGAATAAGGCTTTAGCAGAGTCAGAAACACCATAGACACTAGTCGTCTAGTGATATGGGGTTTTTCCATGGTTGATTATTAAATTATTTTAACAGTTTGTCTGCCCCAATCCTGAATATGTGGTTACATCCTTGGACTGTTGTGATTTTTATGAAAGAACAAATCGTTTAATTGACCCTAACCCTAACCCTAACCCTAACCCCATCTCTGAAACCCTAACCCTAACCCCATCTCTGAAACCCTAACCCTAACCCTAACCCCATCTCTGAAACCCTAACCCTAACCTAACCCTTACCCTAAACCTATCCCTAACCCTAACGTAAACCTAACCCTAACTAAACCCTTACCCTAAACCTGTCCCTAACCCTAACGTAATCCTGACCCTAACCTAACCCTTACCCTAAACCTATCCCTAACCCTAACGTAACCCTGACCCTAACCTAACCCTAACCTAACCCTTACCCTTACCCTTACCCTTAACCTAAACCTAAACCTAAACCTAAACCTAACCCTAACCTTAACCTTACCCTAAACCTAACCTAACCCTAACATTTACCCTAAACCTAACCCTAACCTAATCCTTACCCTAAACCTAACCCTAACCCCTAACCCCTACCCTTACCCTAAACCTTACCCTAAACCTAACCCAACCCTAACACTAACCTAACCCCTAAACCTAACCTAACCTAACCTAACCTAACCCTAACCCTAAACCTTACCCTAAACCTTACCCTAACCCTAACCCTAACCTTAACCCTAACCTAACCCTAACCCACGTGAAGTCTTTAAGAAGACAAGTTATTATGTTTTGAGATTCCCCAGATTACACGTTTGATATATGTTTCCTTCTTTGTGCGCCATGAAGGGAGAACTAACTATATATGGTCAACGCAACAACTGGTAATTTACAGTGTTTTGAATGTAGTGATATAGGCCATAAAAGACTAACAAAAAATACTGTTTCAGGTTTGAAAGATGTTATGTAGAATGTTGTTTAGGAGGAGAAACCGGTCCCTCTGAGGTGAGTGTTTGTGATTTGTGCCGTCCGTGGCAGTCCATGGAACACAGCTGCAGTTTGTTGCAACTGAGAATACATATAGAAGTCATAACGAGGACACTGTAAATAATGTACTTAGCATCAGTACTGATGAACGGTTGCAAAAAGATTATATGGAGACTGTTGTGCCTGGTTCTAGTTAGTGTGATGAAGTCGGTTGTATTGAGACAAGTCAGAAAGAGTAGTGCCCCAGTAATGATATTAGTGTGATAGATGCCCAGTCTGATGAAACTGGACTTCTATGTCCCCTCGCACTTACTTGGAGTCTGTGGTCTCACACAGCCTTGGATTTCGTTACTGGCCTAACTCTAACATTAACACTGTACTCATGTCCATAGTTGACTGTTTTTCGGAAAGTCTGCCCATTTCGTTCCCTTGGCTAAGCCAGCCTCTTTCAGGAGACTACCCAGCTCCTCATTCTCCATGTGTTCAGGTTACACGGCTAGGCCTACGGACTTTGTCTCTGACCGAGGTCTAAGATTTGGGTAAGCATTCTGTTCCTTTATTGCTGCTTCTGTAATGGCACTTTTCCACTGCACGTTACGGTTCGACTCAACTCTGCTCGCTTTTCCACTGCAGTTTAGTGCAGCCTCAACGTGGGTGGGATTATGGGCTGACTGTCATAGTCGCCCTATCCAGCTCTCGTTGGATCCTTTCCTCGGCTAATAGAGAGGAATGTCTGCACCTTGTTTATTGACCATGGCGTGGTTTTGCGCACAGCCATTTCTTTTACAATTCGAAAGTCACTTGAACAAATGATGCTGCTATCGCTGTTGCTAACTATAAAACTAGCGGGTTAATGTCCATCCATCCATCCATCTTCAACCGCTTATCCGAAGTCGGGTCGCGGGGGCAGCTGCTCCAGCAGGGGGCCCCAAACTTCCCTATCCCGAGCCACATTAACCAACTCTGACTGGGGGACCCCGAGGCGTTCCCAGGCCAGTGTGGAGATGTAATCTCTCCACCTAGTCCTGGGTCTTCCCCGAGGCGTCCTCCCAGCTGGACATGCCTGAAACACCTCCCTAGGGAGGCGGCCAGGGGGCATCCTTACCAGATGCCCAAACCACCTCAACTGACTCCTTTCAACGCAAAGGAGCAGCGGCTCTACTCCGAGCTCCTCACGGATGACTGAGCTCCTCACCCTATCTCTAAGGGAGAAGCCCGCCACCCTTCTGAGGAAGCCCATTTCGGCCGCTTGTACTCGTGACCTAGTTCTTTCGGTCATGACCCAACCTTCATGACCATAGGTGAGGGTAGGAACAAAAATTCCTACTACCTATTGGACAGGATATCGAGGCGTAGTCGGGGTGGGGAAGGTGTGCGGTTCGGTGGGCTGGGGATCTCATCGCTGCTTTTTGCAGATGATGTTGTCTTCATGTCATCATCGGTCCGTGACCTTCAGCTCTCACTGGATCAGCTGGCAGTCGAGTGTGAAGCAGCTGGGATGAGGATTAGCACCTCTAAATCTGAGGCCATGGTTCTCAGCAGGAAACCGATGGAGTGCGTACTCCAGGTAGGGAATGAGGTTTTGCCCCAAGTGAAGGAGTTCAAGTACCTGGGGGTCTTGTTCACGAGTGAGGGGACAATGGAGCGGGAGGTTGGCCGGAGAATCGGGGCAGCGGGGGCGGTATTGGCAAAGCTCTCGATCTACCGGTCAATTTTACCAGGTACTAGGTACTATCCGCAGTGGAAAACCCCCAAAAAGCGAGCAGAGTCGAGTCGAGCCGTACCGTGCAGTGGAAAAGTCCCATTAGACTCTCCTCAAGTTTCACCACCAAACAAAAGGCCAGACTGAAAGCACTAATTAACAACTTGAGACAGTCATTAAATGTCTGTTTTTGGAAAACCCCTCCACTTGGTCACAACAGCTTCCATGGGTGGAATCCACTTATAATTCCTCACCTGTGCCCTCAACTGGCTTATCTCCCATTCTTCCAATCACAGGAGGTGGATGTTGCATTCCATCAGTACAGTCCTTTTTTCGTCCTTCAATGATGCTGTAGGACCTGGAGACCTGCTCCGGTTTTTCTGCTTCTGTGGATCACTTGATACGTTTTTTCCACTCCTGGAAACCACATGATTGTCTTCAGCCAATCAGCATCTTCCCTTGTTTGTCAGCCTCACCTACCCCTTGTTTGTTCATTGTTTCCCCTGTGTATTTAGGTGTGTAAGACTTCAATCTCAGGGTGCGCAGACCAATCGACACCGGACTTAAAGCAGTGCATGTTGGTTCAAACTTTTTTCTGACTTGAGATGCTGCCAATGCGTACCATCAAAGTACCATGAAAGCGATTCAAGGGCAGCCGCCTGGTTCAGTTTTTCCTGAGCGGCAACACAAGCTCTGAATGATGACATTCTTATTTGAGCTTATACGAGATTGGCTCGACTCGCAACATGACATCGTTGCCGTGTATTTTATGGGCTGGGTTTGCAATGGAACACTACAAATACCACTCTTACTACTTCTGCTATATCAATATATGGCAAACATTTTGTAGCATGGTAGTATGCCATTGCCAAGGTGTTTATTCTGACACATTTTGTTCCGCTAAACTCACAAATCTGTGTTTTTCTAACAGTACATCATGTTTATATAACGTTCTATTATGTTTATCATAGTAATATCATGTTTATTCATAAACAACAATTCAACATTTTTAAACATACCGACTTCTTTATTGGTTTATAGGCTTTTATTGGACTTTCTTCTTACACACATCAGGCACTGTGTCAAGCAGTTTCCTGTGTTTAAAATTCCACTTCATCTGCTATAAAGAAAACAAACATTGAGCAAGCTAACACGACTGATGTAGGTTCAGCACACCAAGCGCTTGGCACTCCCTTTTCTACTCCACCACCAACTGCAACTGGTAAATCTCGGTAAGTCAGTGTGGAGCGGAGGGGGGCGGGGCCGGGCTAGAACGTCGCACACCCGTTCCCCAATTGGCCTGATGGGGCGGTGATAAAGGCCGCCGGTGACGACGGTTTGAGAGAGAGAGAATTACGGGCATGTCCGTCATGTGTGTGTTTATGTTTGTGCTTATGTTTTGAGTTTAATTAAATTATTATTTATATTGACAAGCCGGTTCTCGCCTCCTCCTTGCCCATCTTAACCCCCTTACAGTCAGAAATTGGTAAGTCAAGATGAAGTTCAAGTTGAAAAGACCTTTTATGTTCTCAGTCTCTTGTCTTTCATTGCCAGATTGTGTTGTGTACTAGCATTACTCTCTAGTCATTCCATAGTCTTCAGAGAGTCAGTGGTTTATTAGTTTATTGTTATTTCCTAGTTCTTTTGGTAGTTCTGTTTTTGCCTTTTGTGTTTTTTTTTGGAGTGTTGGACTGAGTATTATTTTTGCTATCTGTATTCCTGAGTTTTTATAACAAGTGTTTTGTACATCCCATCTCCGTTGTGGTCTGTTATTGTGTCCTTGCAAAATCCTTGACACTGACACCATGAGATGACATGATCTTACCTGGAATCAGGACTGAAGATGCTGCTCATCAGTAGATGCAGGGTTGGGAGGGTTACTTTGAAATGTAATCACAGATTACAGAATACATGCTGTAAAATGTAATTTGTAACGTATTCCGTTAGATTACTCAAGGTCAGTAATGTATTCTAAATACTTTGGATTGCTTCTTCAGCACTGGTAGATTTTTTCTCTTGTTTTGACTATAAAAACTCAAAATACACGTTAAAAATACATTCTCTGAAAAACCCAAATATCTTATGCAGTGTTGTTTCTAAAACAAGATCAATCAAATTGATCTAATTTTAAGGATTTTTAGATATTTTTACAGTAAAACAATACAACAATTATTATCAAGAATACGATTTTTGCCCTAATATCAAAGATTTTACTAGAGAGAAAATTAGGATCCAAGGTGAATTTTCTTGATAAATTAATATGATCGTGTCTGGTAACATGTGCATGTAAAATGGCTAGAAATAGCATTTTAGCTTAATGTTGTAACGAGGACTCAGGCAGGTTGGGATCCATAAGCAGTGTTTAATGAAGAACTCAATAGTCGTACAGGCAATGGTCAAGCATAGGCAAACAGATATATAGGAGGCAGGCAGAATCAGCGTGAGAGCAGGCAGAAGGTCGGGGCAGGCAGCAAACAACGATAAACTTATGACAGGCAGTAGTAATACAGGGCAGGCGGCAAACAAACAAGGTCACAGGAACAAAGCTGGGTTGGTACACAATAGACAGAGTAACAGACTGGGAAAACGCTTAGTAATGTAGCCGGAGCAAAACAAGACTTCGCAATGAGTGAGTGTTACAGAGCTGGTTATATAGCGAGTGGGAAACAGGGAACAGCTGTAGTGCAATCAGACCTAGGTATGCGGGCTTATGGGAAATGCAGTCTATAGTCAGTATTCCGGTGAATCTGATCTCCGACGGCTGGAGGGGGAGGCGCTCTCAATGTTCGTGACAGAGCCCCCCGTGAGCGGCTCCGGACGCGAAGATGCGACCTGCGTCAAGGTCTCCCTCGGGGTCGAGGGGCCGGTCTCTCCGGGTTGGTCCGGTGGAACTCTGCGATGAGATTGGGATCGAGGATGTCATTAGCATTGACCCAGGATCTCTCCTCCGGACCGTACCCCTCCCAATCCACCAGGTATTGGATCTGACCCGGTGTCGTCTGGAGTCTAGCAGGGTACACACCAGAAAGGCTTCCTCGTCGCCCACAATCATGGGAGGGGACCCGGAAAACACCTCCTCCTCAGCCCTAGGAGCATGGAGACATGAAAAGTAGGAGAAATACGATAGTTAGCGGAGAGTTGTAAACGGAAAGAAACTGGGTTAATTTGTCTAAGAATCTTAAAGGGGCCCACATACCTAGGACTGAGTTTCTTGCAAGGAAGGCGAAGACGGAGATCCCAGGTGGAGAGCCAGACCCATTGGCCAGGAGCGTAGTTAGGACCGGGGCGACGATGACGGTCGGCTTGTTCCTTGGAACGGTTCACCGCCTGTTGGTGGTGGACGTGGGCCTGGTCCCATACCGCCTCACTGCGCTGAAGCCAATCGTTCACTGCGGTGACCTCCAAGGGTTCGCCGGACCACGGGAACAGAGGGGGCTGGTATCCCAGGATACATTTGAAGGGAGTCAGATTGGTAGATGGTTTGAGAAGTGAGTTTTGGGCGTATTCCGCCCACGGAAGGTACCGACTCCAATCCGTCTGATTGTGGTGGCAGTATGTACGGAGGAATTTGGTTATTTCTTGATTCAGGCGCTCTGTCTGGCCGTTGGACTGCGGGTGGTAACCTGATGTGAGACTGACATTGACATTTAAGCGCCGGAAGAAGGCTTTCCATACCCTGGACGTGAACTGGGGGCCCCGGTCCGAAACGATGTCCTCTGGAAGACCATAGTAGCGAAAGACGTACTGGAATAGGTGCTCGGCGGTCTCGAGGGCTGTGGGCAGCTTGGGTAGCGGTATCAGACGGCAGGCCTTGGAGAATGACTCGTGGTGTGATGTTGAGAACTGGGTAAATCGGTGATAAAGTCCACAGCGATATGCGACCAGGGATGTCGAGGTATAGGTAGTGGCTGAAGCAATCCAGCTGGCGACTGTTTGGGAGTCTTGGCTATGTTACAGGCTTGACATTTGTTAACGAAGTCGGTCGTGTCCTCTGACAGAGTCTCCCACCAGAAGCGGTTCCGCAGAAGGCGAACGGTGGCTGTGGTACCTGGGTG
This sequence comes from Xyrauchen texanus, assembly GCF_025860055.1. Classification (NCBI taxonomy): domain Eukaryota; kingdom Metazoa; phylum Chordata; class Actinopteri; order Cypriniformes; family Catostomidae; genus Xyrauchen; species Xyrauchen texanus. The sequence continues at coordinate 39,771,377 of NC_068302.1, forward strand.
CCCGGAATGCGGAGCGTCATGTACCCAGCGAATTACCCTCTCCCTCAGGCTGGGGGGTACAAATGTCCGGTTGGGTGGGCATTCGGGTGGAGGTGGGGCAGAGGCGTGGGCCTGGGCGATGTCTGACATGATGTCCCACTGAATGGGAGCAAGGACCAGCTCGGGAGGAATTATGGGTTCGGCGATGGAGCTTTGTAGCATGGCTTCGTGCTGTCGAGAGAGTGAGTCGGTCTTGACATTCTTGGAACCAGGCAGGTAGGAAATAGAGTGAAGCGGGTGAAGAACAAGGCCCATCTGGCCTGTCTGGGGTTGAGTCTCTTTGCAGAGCGTAGGCATTCTAAGTTGCGATGGTCGGTAAAGACCTGAAATGGGTGTCTGGCCCCCTCCAACCAGTGTCGCCACTCCTCCAGAGCGGCTTTCATAGCCAGGAGTTCACGGTTGCCGACGTCATAGTTTTGCTCGGTCGAAGAAAGTTTACGGGAGTAAAAGGCGCATGGAAATAATTTAGGGGGGTTACCCTGTCGTTGGGATAGGATGGCTCCAATGCCTGTGTTGGAGGCGTCAACCTCCACCACGAACGGTATGTCAGGGTCGGGGTGGTGCAAGATAGGAGCGGAGGTAAAGTGTTCCTTTAACTGGTTGAAGGCCTGAAGAGAATCGGAGGACCAGTGAAGTTTGGTCTGTCTCCCCTTTACCAAAGCAGTGAGTGGTGAGGCGACGGTGCTGAAGTTCCTGATAAATCTCCGATAGAAGTTGGCGAATCCCAGGAAACGTTGGAGCTCCTTAACCGTATTGGGTTGAGGCCAGTTTAGCACGGCTTGGACTTTGCTGTCGTCCATGGCCACCCCTTCAGGGCTGATGACGTACCCGAGGAAGGCAACTGATCTCAAGTGAAATTCACATTTTTCTGCCTTGGCGTATAACTGATGTTGGATCAGGCGTTTCAGCACCGTTCTGACCTGGGTAATGTGTTCCTCAAGGGAATCGGAGTAGATAAGGATGTCATCAATATACACAATCAGGCACCTATTGAGCATGTCCCGGAAGACGTCATTGATGTAAGACTGGAACACTGAGGGGCTGTTGGACAGGCCGAACAGCATGACCAGATATTCGTAGTGGCCACAGGTGGTGGAAAACGCGGTCGTCCACTCGTCCCCCTAGGTATGCGGGCTTATGGGAAATGCAGTCTATAGTCAGTATTCCGGTGAATCTGATCTCCGACGGCTGGAGGGGGAGGCGCTCTCAATGTTCGTGACAAATGTAAAGCTGACAATTTACACAAGGTTTATTTCTATTTCTTCTGTTTCAAACTTACTTCTCTGTCTGCTCGTATGAATGTAACACATCATAAGAAAGTGTTTCAGCGCTGTTCAAATGCACTTTGGATTGCATCATTTATATGTTTAAATGTTTTCCATCTGAAAGGACTAAATATTAATTTAAATAAATGACAATAAAATGCAAAGTAATCTCTTCAGTAATCTAAATACTTTTTGAATGATTACTTTTCTGCTAACCAACGATTTAAATTGTAACTGTAGTTGTTAATTAGTTACTAATATTTTGTATTTTAAATACTTAATCCCGTTACATGTATTCTGTTACTCCCCAACCCTGTATACAGTATATACTGTATATTTACATGTTATATATGTAGAATATATTTGTCATTTATTCACATTTACTCTGTACAATATGTACTAAAGGCTTTCTGAGTGTTTCTGTTCAACATCTCTTGAGTATCAGAACTGCACTTTCCCTGATAAAGGAAGTTTGGTCACAAACCATTTGATCAAATATTAATATCATGAAAGCTTGTTTTTTATTCTGGATATGGATAAAATGTCTTAAAGACTAAGTGATTAGGTTGTGGTTGTACAATTCCTATAACTTGTAATGAGCATTTGTTTATTATGCACATTATCTTTTGTTTTTTGTATTATTTATTTATTTTTGCTTTTGGTCTTTAGTAAACGTGTGTGTGTGTGTGTTGTGTGTGTTTTCTGTGTGTGTGTGTTGTGTTGTGTGTGTCTATGTATGTGTGTGTGTGTATTGTGTTGTGTGTGTGTTGTATGTGCGTTGTATGTGTGTGTGTTTTGTGTGTGTTGTGGTGTGTGTGTGTTGCGTGTGTTGTGTGTGTGTGTGTTGTGTGTGTGTTGTGTTTGTGTTGTGTGTGTGTTGTGTGTGTGTGTTTGTGTGCGTGTTTTTGTGATTTACGAGGACAATTTTGTAAGTTACAAACTGGTAATTACAAGGTTATTATGCTATAAATGTGATTTATGAGGACATTTCTAGTGTCCCCATAATTCAAATCGCTTAAAAATCATACTAAACAATGTTTTAATGAAAATGTAAAAATGCAGAAGGTTTTCTGTGAGGGTTAGGTTTAGGGGTTGTGTTAGGTTTAGAGGATAGAATCTATAGTTTGTACAGTATAAAAGTCATTATGTCTATGGAAAGTCCTCATAATGATAGGTAGACCAACATGTGTGTGTGTGTTGTGTGTGTGTATTTGGGCAGGTTTAGGTGGTTTATGAGGACTGACGCTAGATGCTGTAGGTGGTTTTTTAGGTTACAAACTGGTCATTAAAAGGGTATTCTGCTATAAATGTGGTTCATGAGGACATTTCTAGTGTCCCCATAATTCAAATCGCTTAATTGGAGGGAACGAGAAGTTGTGGCGAAGAAGCGACACTAGGGGTCGCTCTTGAGTGCCGAATATGCCTATGATCTATGAAAAAAGGCCAATGAGAATTAGGCAGACAGTATTTGCATACCCCGCTACAACACGGCGACCGGAGGTCAGCTGGAACTGCCTAAGGGAGATGCGGGTCCACTCGTAAGGGGACCGTACCACGGAAAATACACACAGGAGGAGTCCACGCAGGAGTCACAATCTGTGGAGCACCTATTCCAGTACAGGGTAGATTTGAGTACCCGCAGTGGATTGGGTCGGCAAATTCCTCCGCTGAATTGCGGACACATAGGGCTAGGGAGGAGTCATCCAGGGATCTGAATGTACGGGATCTCCTGGGAGAGAAAGTGCACAGTTTTACCTCAGCCGAGGGAAAGGGCGCTAGGTGCAAGCGATCCATCCGGCCAGTTTGTCAGCATGTTACCGAGTTCTACCGACTCGGACCTCAGAAAACACGGGACGATACTGACTCAACCCTGAGATTGTTAAATCTCGCAAAGGTATTAGGTGTTGCCCAACCAGCTGCTCTACATATGTCTGCCAGGGAGGTGCCTCTGGCCAGTTCCCACAAGGATGCAACACTCATGCAAGCATTCCCTTTCCGCTGTCCACCAAACCAGACAAAGAGCTGCTCAGAACGTCTAAAGAAACCTCTGCGTGCGGTCCAAGTAGGTACGCAAGGCATGTACCGGACACAGCAACGAAGGGGCTGGGTCTGCCTCCTCCCGGGGGTAGGTTTACTACCTGGTCTCTGAAGGGCCTGGTAGGAGCCTTGGGCACATAGCCCGGTCACGGTCTTAAGATCACATTTGTGTCTGCCGGACCGAACTCCAGGCAAGTGTCGCTGACTGAGAATGCTTGCAGGTCCCCGACCCTCTTGTTGGAGGCGAGCACGATCAGCAGGGAAGACTTTAGAGAGAGGGCCCTGAGTCCAGCTGATTCTAGCGGCTCGAAGGGGGGTCTCTGAAGGCCTGTGAGGACCACTGAGAGATCCCAGGAGGGGAACAGGCTTGGCCGGGAAGGATTTAACCTCCGGGCGCCTCTTAGGAACCTGATGATTAAGTTGTGCTTGCCCAAAGACTTGCCGTCTACTGCGTCATGGTGGGCCACAATAGCAGCAACATACACCTTCAAGGTGGAAGGGGACAGCCTCCCCTCCAGCCTCTCCTGCAGGAATAAGAGCACTGACCTAACTGCGCACCTCTGAGGGTCTTCAGCCCGGGAAAAACACCAATTTGCGAACAAGTTGCCTGGTAGAGGGGGCTATGGCTTGGCGGATCGTGTCTACGATGGCAGGTGGTAGACCAGTTAGATCTTCCACGTCCCGTCCAGGGGCCAGAGGTCTGGGTGCGGATGCCAGAGTGTGCCAGATTGTGAGAAAGAAGGTCCTTCCACAGGGGAATTCGCCAGGGAGGGGTTGTCGCGAGGAGTATGAGGTCCATCTGAAAAATACTTTATTTTAAAAGGTTCATGCTGTCAAAACAGTCGACACAGAAACTAAATAAAGCAATATTCTCAAATTCATGTATCAGGTTGTCTAGTGGCATCATATTAATATCTGCACAAACATCCTGATATTGTCATCTATAAAAGGGGCAGTTGTGAAAACCCAGAGAAGAAGAAGAAGAAGAAGAAGAAGAAGAAGAAGAAGAAGAAGAAGAAGAAGAGAATGAAGAAAAAAGAGGTGGAATGTAGTTGCAAAAGACACCATGTTTGATTTTTGGTTTAGCGTGTGGGGTCATAGTAAGTAAAAAATAATAATTTCAGGTTTCCAGACTCCTCAACTTTCAGAGAAATTCACCATTTTGAAACCATAATCGGTCACTTTTGTGATTGTAAAGAGCAATGATTAATGTGCAAAAGTGTTTTTTGTGGGTTTTCTCTTGGTTTTTTTCAGGACCGTCTGGAAGCCGCTCCTTTTGAGGGGGGGTTATGTCAAGATCCCCTGTTCTATGCCCCGTGTTTCAACTGTCAACTGTCATAAACTACACTTCCCATAATTCCCTGCCCTCATCACTGCCCATGCACTTCATCGTTCTCACCTGCATGTCATTAGTCATTATTGTGCTTGTGTATTTAAACCCTGTTTGTTCTCCAGTCATTGTTGGTCGTTGAATGTAGATGTTTGAATGCGTATGTTAATATTATCCTTGCTCTCCGTAGATGTTAATCCTGTCTGTGTACCCCTTGGAAGTCTTTTGTGTTTTTGTTTTATTTTTCCCCACGTGGATGTTTTATTTTGTTCCAGTCTTGTTTGTTTCAAGTGTTCAGGTAAACATTGTAAGGCAATTTTTTGTTCTTATGACTTGTGTCGCTGTGTTTAGTGCTAGTGCTTTTAAAATAGAGCCCAACATGATTCAGAACAACATTTACTGTTGAACAAAACAAAGTTGAATTGCATTGTCACAAATGATTAGTACAAGAGTCATAAACATGTGATACAGTAAATACACTACACAGTACAGGACATGCTCTTTAACTTGCTGTGATGTAGTATAGAAGACCTGTATGTTACCTTAATTGTCTAAATTAAATTGCAGTTACTGAAGTTCCTGTTTTTTTTTAATGAAGGTTATAAAACTGTAATAGATGTAACCATAAAACAACCCAGATTTAGTTAGACATGTTGCACAGCATGTTGAGGTTATGTTTAATTAAATGCATTATCAGAAAATGTTGTGAAATTGAATTGTTCTCAAAATGAAGAGTTTATTTAGTGATCTGTGTGAATAGTTTTGAGAAACACACTCAGCGCTAAAAAAACCTTTAGAGCAAAAATGACAGAAATGCAAAGATTGTTAACGGTACATAAAACTTTATTGTGCTGAAGATTTGTACACACACACACACACACACACACACACACACACACACACACACACACACACACACACACACACAAATGTTGTGTTTCCATGTTTTATGGGGACTTTCCATAGACATAATGATTTTTATACTGTACAAACTTTATATTCTATCCCCTAAACCTAACCCTACCCCTAAACCTAACCCTCACAGAAAACATTCTGCATTTTTACATTTTCAAAAAACATAATTTAGTATGATTCATAAGCTGTTTTCCTCATGGGGACCGACAAAATGTCCCCACAAGGTCAAAAATTTCAGGTTTTACTATCCTTATGGGGACATTTGGTCCCCACAAAGTGATAAATACACGCTCACACACACACACACACACACACACACACACACACACACACACACACACACACACACACACACACACACACACAATGACATTTAACTGTGATGTTCTGAGACAGTTCATGGAGAATAATGAAAGTTTTCACATGATCTGAGAACAATATTCTGTAGATATACATATCATTTTCTGAGATGATAAATATTTTATACAAACTGATCTATGAACTTCTAATCAGATCGTCTATAATAATATAAATATTCCAAACACATTCAATATATTTTTATATACATATTTACAGATACAGTCGGAAAAATATACACACAAAATCCATCAGACAGAAATGAACAAATAATGGTGTCACAATCACATGGAAATACTTGCACACTTTACACACCTGTTAGTCTACTGCACATTATGATGCTCAGTGTTTGTACTGGTTGTGTGTTATGATGAATTCTGATGTCTGTGAAAGAGAGCCTTCATTATATCACCAGCATCACTCCTCATGAACAAGTACAAGATACAGTCAACAAGTGGATTCAGATACTGGACACAGAGAAGAAAAATATAAACTCGATAATTGGTTGAACCCGGCCATACCTCAATAACATTCATGTACCACAATAACCACATAATTACTGAAGGGAGGATGATGAATGTGTAATTCAGCAGCACCAGGAACAGACTGCCCAAAATTAATTTGCGCTTGTGAGAAGTGAGTGATATTGAGTGAGAGAGACCTCTCCAAGTACCAACAAAACACAGAATGATGATCGAGAAGGGGATCAAAAACGCAAAACCACTTGACAGATAAGTAAAATAAACAGAATAAGTGTCTATTGCTGTAAAGATGAGAGGCACAAACCAGATGATGACAGAAATCAAACAGGAGAATTTGAGTGAATTGTGAGTTTTGTACCAGATTGGATGAGAAACCAACAGATATCTTTCAACAGCGATACATGCCATAAAATACACACTCACGATCAAAGAATAATGATATGCAGTCCACAGTTCAACAGACCATTCATGTGCTGCTGTTGATATTAACATACAAATAATCTGTACGAGATCTGAAAGAATCAAATGAATGACAAAAACTGAAGCAGCACGTTGAGACTTGATGAGAAAACACATCGCACACAGAGTCACGAGCATGAACGGAACCTGAACGATCGAAATCACCCAAATAAACAACGATTCTGCAAACGCTAGTGATTTCTCATCATTCAGTGCATGATTGTTGGTGTTGTTGGTGCTGATGTTGTTGTATTGTGTCATGATGTCATGAAATCTTCCCAGTAAACACTGAAATATAAAATATCAAACCTGTCATTAATTTGACATGATTTCACAACAGAAATAAACACGTTGATGTTTTCAGTCAATATCATGCAGTCGGTCAAATCACTGAACATGTTTCTTTTGATCTGTTTAATTGATGTCACTCGAGTTACTCATCAGGTTCACACTTTACATTTTCATTCAAGTTGAATCAACATGATTAAAAATCACATGCATTTAGATTTATTCACTGAAAGAATCAGAGTGTAAAACACAAAGATAGCTGACAATATGAACACACACATGAGAGGACATGATCTCACCTGAATCAGACTGTAGATCCACTCACAGGACTGAAGATGTTGCTCACCAGTAGATGATGCTGTTTAGGAGCTGATCGTGATATCTTACAGGACTTTAATCATCCAAACGAACAAAGAACACGTCAAATACAGAGTGATTCTGGCACATCAAGGACCTGAAAGAAAACACCCAAAGAAAAGATGTTGTAAAGATCCACAATGACAGCTGACTATATAGACAACACAATGTCCACATGAGATGACAAGATCTTACCTGGAATCAGGACTGAAGATGTTGCTCATCAGTAGATGATGGTGTTTATGAGCTGATCGTGCTTCTTTTATAGTCTGAATTCACTCAGGAAACATCACTTCAAATGGACAGTGGTTATGTCAGATAATGACTGACAGAAAAACCTCAAAGCTGCATTAAACATCATCGATCTGTAATGTAGATGTTTTAGTCGAACCGCATGTCGACTGACACGAGCAATCAGCAAATGAATCAAAATCATGAAAAACCACAAAGATGCAAAACTAGTTGAAAGGATCAAACTGGAGACTTCACAGAATTCAATACAGGAAAATAAACAACAATATGAACAGAATATAAAAAAGACAAAACATGAAATGAAAGGTAGAATAGTCAACTTTCAGTGAATTATTAGAAATATATCAGTAACTTTTACTATTGAAAACAAAATAAATGCATCTGTACTTGCAGTTTCATGTGATCCAAATATTGATATTTCCAGAACAATACCTAAAGATGAAATCTCTACTTAATGAATCATCCTATTTAAACACAGACATGCTTCTTCATAATGAATTATTCCTTTTAATTGACCAGAAGGTCGGGGGTTCAAGCCCCAATTTTACCAAGATGCCACTGTTGGGCCCTTGAGCAAGGCCCTTTACCCGATCTGTTCCAGGGGTGCCGTCTCATGGCTGACCTTGAACTCTGACCCCAGCTTAGCTGAGATATGTGACAACAATGACATTTCACTGTATATATGAGAAACAAATGTAAAATGTTTGACAATAATAAAGGCTTTCTACTTCTTTCTGTTAATGATTTTTAGATATTTTTACCAACAAATGAAAAATACAAAAATACATAAATGATCATAAAGAATAAGATTTTTGGCCTATTATCAAAGGTCTTACTAGAGAGAAAACAAATATGATCTTACATGAATATTCTTGATAAAAAATATGATTATGTTAGATAAAAGATGCGTGTAAATTCCATTTTAGCTTAGCATAAAGCTAAATGTTCACATGACATTTTACACAAGGTTTATTTCTATTTACTGAATACTGCTCCAAACTTACTTCAAACTTACATCAAACTTGCATCAAACTTACATCAAACTTACTTCAAACTTACTTCAAACTTACTCCAAACTTACATCAAACTTACTCCAAACTTACTCCAAACTTACTCCAAAATTACATCAAACTTACTTCAAACTTACTCCAAACTTACTCCAAACTTACATCAAACTTACTACAAACTTACTCCAAACTTACTTCAAACTTACTCCAAACTTACATCAAACTTACTCCAAACTTACATCAAACTTACTCCAAACTTACTCCAAAATTACTTCAAACTTACTCCAAACTTACATCAAACTTACTCCAAACTTACATCAAAGTTACTCCAAACTTACTCCAAACTTACGCCAAACTTACGCCAAACTTACATCAAACTTACTCCAAACTTACATCAAACTTACTCCAAACTTACGCCAAACTTACGCCAAACTTACATCAAACTTACTACAAACTTACTCCAAACTTACATCAAACTTACGCCAAACTTACATCAAACTTACTCCAAACTTACATCAAACTTACTCCAAACTTACATCAAAGTTACTCCAAACTTACATCAAACTTACTTCAAACTTACTTCAAACTTACTCCAAACTTACATCAAACTTACATCAAACTTACTACAAACTTACTCCAAACTTACTTCAAACTTACATCAAACTTACTCCAAACTTACATCAAAGTTACTCCAAACTTACTCCAAACTTCCTTCAAACTTACTTCAAACTTACTCCAAACTTACATCAAACTTACTACAAACTTACTCCAAACTTACATCAAACTTACTCCAAACTTACTGCACACATCATAAGAAAGTGTTTCAGCGCTGTTGAAATGCACTTTGGATCTGGAAGGACTAAATATTAAATAAATGAAATGACAATAAAATGCAAAGTGATCTCTTCAGTAATTGTAAATGATTTCAGACGGACAAGGAGGAGGCGAGAACTGGCCCAGACTGCTCCAGGTCGGTGGCCGTTCCTCCACTTCCAGGCGGCCGGGCTCCTCGTCCCCCAGCAGATGGCCACGGCTGCTCCATTTGGGTGGACGGTAGTGGCGAGAACTCTACTACGGCGTATCCCTCCTCCTTCCCAAGGTTCGACACCAGTATAAAGGGATTTCAGACGGGCTAGGAGGAGGCGATAACGGGCTTGATAATATAAATAATATTTTAATGATAAACTGAAACAAAAGACACAAACACACATGACGGACATGTCCGTAAACGATCTCTCTCTCCCGCACCATCCTCCGCAGTCGGCCTTTATCCCTCTCGGAGGCTTGATTAGCCGAATAAGGGAACGGGTGTGTAGAATCACGACCCAGCCCCGCCCTCCGCCCTGCCACAGTTATCCAAATACTTTTTGAATGATTACTTTTCTGCTAACCAACAATTTAAATTGTAACTGTAGTTGAATACAGTTACTAATATTTTGTATTTTAAATACTTAATCCCGTTACATGTATTCTGTTACTCCCCAACCCTGTATACAGTATATACTGTATATTTACATGTTATATATGTAGAATATATTTGTCATTTATTCACATTTACTCTGTACAATATGTACTAAAGGCTTTCTGAGTGTTTCTGTTCAACATCTCTTGAGGATCAGAACTGCACTTTCCCTGATAAAGGAAGTTTGGTCACAAACCATTTGATCAAATATTAATATCATGAAAGCTTGTTTTTTATTCTGGATATGGATAAAATGTCTTAAAGACTAAGTGATTAGGTTGTGGTTGTACAATTCCTATAATTTATAATGAGCATTTGTTTATTATGCACATTATCATTTGTTTTTGTATTATTTATTTATTATTTTTTTATTTTGGTCTTTAGTAAACGTGTGTTGTGTGTGTGTGTATGTGTGTGTGTGTGTGTGTGTGTGTGTGTGTTTGGGCAGGTTTAGGTGGTTTATGAGGACATTTTCTTTAGGTTATAAACTGGTCATTAAAAGGGTATTCTGCTATAAATGTGGTTCATGAGGACATTTCTAGTCTCCCCATCATTCAAATGGCTTAAAAAACACAATAAACAATGTTTAATTGAAAATGTAAAAATGCAGAAAGTTTTTTGTGAGGTTTAGGGGACAGAATCATACAGTATAAAAATCATCATGTCTATGGAGAGTCCTCATAATGATGCTGCACAAACATATTCTTAAAACCATTAACATATCCATCTGATAAATACTTTATTTTAAAGGTTCATGCTGTCAAAACAGTCGACACAGAAACTAAATAAAGCAATATTCTCAAATTCATGTGTCAGGTTGTCTAGTGGCATCATATTAATATCTGCAAAACATCCTGATATTGTCATCTATAAAAGGAGACATTTGTGAAAACCCAGAGAAGAAGAAGAAGAAGAAGAAGAAGAAGAAGAAGAAGAAGAAGAAGAAGAAGAAGAAGAAAGAAGAAGAAGAAGAAGAAGAGAATGAAGAAAAAAGAGGTGGAATATAGTTGCAAAAGACGCCATGTTTGATTTTTGGTTTAGCGAGTGGGGTCATAGTGACTTCCGGTTTCACCAGGCGTCTGTCTATACAGTTATAGTTATACTATTATAGTTATAATTATGCCTATCGATGAAGGTTAATATAATGTTGTACTGTATTGAGTGTCATGACAATTTACACCGATCACGACTGCGGAGACTGCCTATTGATTTCATTGCGATTTTTTCAACACTTTTTTATCCTCTGAAATAGTTTTCAATGGCTTTTCAATTATATATATTAATATAATTTATTAAATGTCCCATCGTCTTTGATAAACTGTGAAAGATGCCAGAAAGACATGTTTAATTTGCACTTAATGGACTTATGAGCAGTTCAAGAGCGTTCATTTGTGAATGTTTTTACGAGCTGTTTAGATAACAATGATTTTTGGAAATGTGAAAGTACTACTTAAGTGTTACTAACGTCCTACTTAGTGCTTCGGGAAACCCATCCAAGATTAATAATTATAATAATGATAATAATGTATAAAATATAAATATAAATGGATGAATAGGTCAAATAAAATCAGAGAGAGCAGAAAAATGTCAATGACTTTTCTCATCGTCTCCTCTTCCTTTCTGAGACACAAAGACAACATGAGTTGTGCAGCATCACATTTCTGCCACTGTTATCACCTCTAGGAGTAAAGAGCAGACCTCTTGTTTGGTGAATGTCCCTAATGCGCAGGTTCCACAAGTCTCCTTGTTTGGTGCTCCGCAATAAGAAGTGACACCCGGGACAGAGAGGTGCGGCGACCTTGTTGCAAGCACGTTAAAGACTCCTGTGTGTTGCGGTTGTACACAGACAGTTCCACCTCTAAAAACGAAATTGTGCCCAAGACAAAATATGACCAAAGTGGCAGTTGCGAGTGGGGTGACCAATGGGGTGGCCAGGCTTCGGTCATGGTGGCCATGGTCACCTCTGGCCACCCCCTAGCTCCGCCACTGAAGCACTGATTGTGTAAAAGAAATACACAATAGTTCTGCACAAACTATTGCAAAAAAATGTTAATTATATAGTTAATTAACATGTCCAGTGAGGTCAATTAGAAATGTTTATAAAGTTATGCACAAATGTAATGATGTTACTATGACGAGCAGCACTGGTCCACCCAATCAAATCTGTCAGAATAAACTAATAATCTCCAAATCAAAATAAACTTGTCACACGCAGAATAGCTCACATGATAATCATCATATTCCTGTAAGAAAATGTACTTATTGCTTTTATTTCAAATAAGATAGTTGATATGGTTTTGGTGAATTGAAATGGGTCATGTCGCGCTTCTCACCGTTGATCACGTTTAGTCTTTATTGAAGTAGGATACTTAACATCCAACACACAAACAACAGCCACATATGAGCAGTAATAGACTGACCGCATCCTCTTTTACTTGAGTTCTGGTGGATTGTCTCTCATAATCAATGTTGCCGGCTTGAAGCTGTCTTCACTGGATGCGTGAAAGCGAACGTTCTAAAGGCCGTTACACACTAGCAAGTGTTTAGAACGTTCACTTTCACGAGTATCGAGTTCATTTTCAATGAGAGTCACGCGGAAAGAGGCACATCGGTGCGCGAGCGGTGTTCGTGCACCCATATGGCAAGCCAAAGTATTCATATACGGCTGGTCGGGCGTCTGATCGCACACTGACCCGTCAAAAGCGTGCGATTTGACAGCAAAACGCGCGTTCTCGATGTGCACTTTGGAGTCACCGAAAACGAGTTTATCATAACAAAAATGGGCGTCGAATACGCGTTTTGAGTCGGACAATACGCACGTTTTGAACGTGTCAACAGGTAAATCAAAGAGGCAATGTGTTTGAAGTGTCTGTTAGATAATTTTGTTCTCCAATGTATTTAATTTATTTTCTTGATCTGCAATCCCCTTCTCATGTGAAATGTGAGAGTCAGGAAACACATTCCTTTAGAACAGGGAGCAGCTGCAGCTACCCCAACAAAAGAAGTTTAAAAGAGGCCTTCAGTATTCCACAGTGTCCAAACAGGCGAAAAGAACATGCTCTTTCCTTAGTGTTCTCAAAATTGCATGTGGAAACTTGTGCTCACATTTGGGGGGGGGATGACTACATATGACTGGATAAATATATCTTCGATCAAGGCCAAAAATGTGTACGCTTTCTTAACTCCCCAGTTAGAGCCAATAAAATACACCACATTTATGATCAGATTGGCTATGTATCTACAGATTACAGATAGCAGTGACTATATGCCAAACTTATCTGACCTCTTGTATTTTTCTCTGAGGTTTAGTGTTGTTGCTGTAGTGCTTTGGCTCCTCCCACTCAGGTTGACATAATGACATTGTTTCTGTCTGCAGGTGTGTTATGCCTCAGAAATATATTTGCAACAATACAACAAAAACAACTCTTGGTTTCTGGTAAAGTTCACAGTTTTTTTTATTTCAACACCATTTTCTTAACAGACAATCTATACCTTCCAACAAAATTATGGATTGTTTTTGTAGTATTTACAAATGTTAACACACACCATCCCACAATAGCAAAAACAATATTCCAAACCTTAGATATAGTATAAAAACCTCTTCTTCTGCAATGATATCAGTTCAAAAACAATATATCTCAGCTGCTAATAAACAAACAATTGAATAATTGACACACAGCTGATTTATGTTGGGTAAATTTGGCCAACCACAGCTGATTCCAGTCTGGCTTAGACTCAGTGGCAGGTAAAAGGAGAACTTTGAGGAGTGATGTTTTTGGAAACAGAAAAAGACAAACACTGTAATGTCTGGACGAGGAAGAGTAAGAGCAAGGGGCCCAGGGAGAAGAGCAGGCCCAGTGAGAGATGCACTGAGAGGAGCAGGAGCAGTGAGAGATGCAGTGAGAGGAGCAGGGCCAGTGAGAGATGCAGTGAGAGGAGCAGGGCCAGTGAGAGATGCAGTGAGAGGTGCAGGAGCAGTGAGAGATGCAGTGAGAAGAGCAGGCCCAGTGAGAGATGCACTGAGAGGAGCAGGGCCAGTGAGAGATGCAGTGAGTGGTGCAGGAGCAGTGAGAGGTGCAGGCCCAGTGAGAGATGCACTGAGAGGAGCAGGGCCAGTGAGAGATGCAGTGAGTGGTGCAGGAGCAGTGAGAGGTGCAGGCCCAGTGAGAGATGCACTGAGAGGAGCAGGGCCAGTGAGAGATGCAGTGAGAGGTGCAGGAGCAGTGAGAGATGCAGTGAGAAGAGCAGGCCCAGTGAGAGATGCACTGAGAGGAGCAGGGCCAGTGAGAGATGCAGTGAGTGGTGCAGGAGCAGTGAGAGGTGCAGGCCCAGTGAGAGATGCACTGAGAGGAGCAGGGCCAGTGAGAGATGCAGTGAGTGGTGCAGGAGCAGTGAGAGGTGCAGGCCCAGTGAGAGATTCACTGAGAGGATCAGGGCCAGTGAGAGATGCAGTGAGTGGTGCAGGAGCAGTGAGAGATGCAGTGAGTGGTGCAGGAGCAGTGAGAGATGCAGTGAGTGGTGCAGGAGCAGTGAGAGGTGCAGGCCCAGTGAGAGATGCACTGAGAGGAGCAGGGCCAGTGAGAGATGCAGTGAGTGGTGCAGGAGCAGTGAGAGGTGCAGGCCCAGTGAGAGATGCACTGAGAGGAGCAGGGCCAGTGAGAGATGCAGTGAGTGGTGCAGGAGCAGTGAGAGGTGCAGGCCCAGTGAGAGATGCACTGAGAGGATCAGGGCCAGTGAGAGATGCAGTGAGTGGTGCAGGAGCAGTGAGAGATGCAGTGAGTGGTGCAGGAGCAGTGAGAGATGCAGTGAGTGGTGCAGGAGCAGTGAGAGATGCAGTGAGTGGTGCAGGAGCAGTGAGAGATGCAGTGAGAGATGCAGGAGCATTGAGAGATGCAGTGAGAGATGCAGTGAGAGATGCAGTGAGAGATGCAGTGAGAGATGCAGTGAGAGGTGCAGTGAGAGATGCAGGAGCATTGAGAGATGCAGTGAGAGATGCAGTGAGAGGTGCAAGAGCAGCGAGAGATGCAGTGAGAGATGCAGTGAGAGGTGCAGTGAGAGGTGCAGTGAGAGGTGCAGTGAGAGGTGCAGTGAGAGATGCAGTGAGAGATGCAGTGAGAGGTGCAGTGAGAGGTGCAGTGAGAGGAGCAGGAGCAGTGAGAGATGCAGTGAGAGGAGCAGGAGCAGTGAGAGGTGCAGTCATTTTGTGCTTTTTTTAGTTCTCCCCCTTTTTATCTGGGCTTTATGCTGTTGTTTTTTTGTTCAGAATGCTCTTATGTTTCATGGATATTTTGTACACCATAAGCAATACTGTAAAACGTTTTCTGTTCTATCATACCGTGTTTCTACTGTACCTCCTGTAGTAAACATTAAAGGAAAAAAAACTGATTTGCTTTTTACTGGAATGCTTTTGAATGTGAACATTACTGTACATGTGGACATACAGTTCCCAACCAAGAAATTTAGTGCAAAAACGGTGGATTGCATGTTTTGCATGCAAATACCTGTAAAACTGAAACATAATAGTCTATGCAGTTTTTTTAATGTCAACAATAGCCAGTATTTTGAAACCTGGTGTACTTTGATTGACTGCATGTACCCTGTGAAGTGAAAACAAGTGTTATTCTTTGACAGAATAATTTCATTTTGAGTCAGATTTCCAGTGTTTTGTTAAAGTTAGTGTGTGCAGAGAATGATGTGTTCTATTTTGAAATGAAGAGTTAGCATATATTTAACAAAATGTGTTTTGTAGGTGTGAGTCTGTGTTAAGAGTTTAGAAAAAGTATCTGCAGTATGGGTAAGCGCTTGTTATCGATTGAAAAAAACTGTAATGATTAATTGACATCACTAGTTTCTTCCACCCAAAGAGGAGGGATCAGGTAGGCACAGCAGAGGTAGTGACAGATGATGTAGCAGGAGGTGTGTAAAATAAAAAGCTTCATCTATTGTTATTATTCCAACTGAATTTGACATTTGTATCCACTGTAAGATTCTGTACTTTTACTCAAGTACAGGAGCGATCGTCTGTGTTCCTCAACTGCTTTCGGGTCCTTGAATAACGTATAACGTGCGAGTAAAGGCAGCCGGTGAACTTTCCGGGTCCCTCCTAGGGTACGATGGTGCCCCCCTTGTCTGTTGGTGCCCTATGCAGACTGCGTAGTATGCGTGTAGGGAGCTTCTGTACTGCTTAGGCTATTATTCACAGCCAATCATACAACATTTTACTGAGCTCATATCAGACTGCTGAAAACATGGAAGAAAAGATACATGTCAGTAATAATCCCGAACTACATGATCCTTTGGGAATCGCATAAAGAGATATTATTTGAACACTAGGAGCTGGGAATATTTGAGTAACCAAGTAGATTTGCCAGGTTAAAAATGACAAAAAATGATCAAATGAAACCTCATATTCAAATGAACTGATTTCAATGGGTGACATCGTCAATGCTAATCATAAACAATACGCATACATATTTTACTTAATTGTAATGAAATTATAAACAACAAATCAAAATAAAGTCTGTGCTAAATTTGCAGGCAAATCAAAGACAGACAAATCAACAATAAACAAGTGCCATTTTTATTTCATCATTTGTTTATCTCATGTAACAACCGATTATGATTCATCTGACTTTTATTAATTAATTGTCTATCTGCTGATTGTATTGAACTACTAAATGAAATGCAACACTTAACAAAGTGTGCCCTGTTTAAAATCTGTGGTCAACCTTCGATGTGTGTGTGTGTGTGTGTGTGGAGAGAGAGAGAGAGAGAGAGAGAGAGAGAGAGTGCATGTAAGTTCACCTGTTGCCACTCCCAAGAAGAGATGCTGTCAGCTTTCTGAAGATCAGCTTTCTCAGTGGAAAAATAGCATCCAAGCGGGGATAATTCTCCCTATTTCACAGTAACTAGTGTGCAAGCGTCGATCAAAATAGAAACTGTAATGTCCTCCGCCATTTTAAACAGCGCCAATTGTGTAATTAATCAGTCTGTTGTGTCTCTCAGCTGTGATGAGCTGTAATGCTGAAGTTGTTCATTTAAAGCCGTTTAAAGCTATTTCCTAGCTTTAGTAGTGTAGTAGTAATACAAGCGATCACAAAGAGCTGTTGTATGTAAACAATGACTAACGGATTCACTTCACGTCACCTAACTGGCTCAAATTACACACAAAAATGATGAGATTATAAGCTCACGACATCAAATGCATTAAATGCATTCAATAATGTAAATGAATGCCACCTTATTGTAAATTGTTAGACTGAAACAACAACAAAACAGAAATATAAAATAACAGTAAATGCATGGCAGCACAGTGTGACATATGTTTAACATACACTTTAGACTGTTTGAGATCAAGAAGTGAATGAACATGTTTAGACTGCAAAATGAAATTGGTGTTTTAACCATAAACTGAAATAACATGTTTAAATTGTTATTTAAAATAGCATGTTAACACTGTAATTTGAAATGACATTACAATGTAATTTGAAAAAAAATAAAATAAAAAAATACACACAATTTATTTTTAATCCTAACAGTCAAGGTTTTCTCAACTATGCATTTCAGTTAATTTTGACATCTTACAATATGACACTGAAACATTTTGGAAGCTTTTTAGCTCAAGCTCAACTCTTCACCATAATGGTAACCCCCAAAACTCAAACATTAAAGAAACTCTTCTAAATCTCAACATAACAGAACATGAAACACTTATCTAATATGCCTGACATTCAATGCAGTTAATGCACAAAAGAACGAAAGTCTATATTCCTTCTCTACTGATTTATTGCCTACAGTCCATTTACACTACGAACGTCTTATGAATGTGCTCTCTTTGTTTATATTGCTGGTGCTAGGAGTGGTGGTGGCGTAGTGGCTAATGCACAGGGCTGTTAATCAGGAGGTCTGTGGTTCAAACCCCACAGCCACCACCATTGTGCCCTTGAGCAAGGCACTTAACTCCAGGTTGCTCTGGGGGGGATTGTCCCTGTAATAATTGCACTGTAAGTTGCTTTGGATAAAAGCGTCTGCCAAATGCATAAATGTAAATGTAATGTAAATACTTGACAGTTTTTACTTGACTGTTGGGGCACGAGTTGGGCTTCCCCGGACAGCAATGGAAGAAGCCTGGCCACCTATTGTTCACGTGGCCAGCCCCAGATCTCCGCCATTCTCTCAAAGAGGTCGAAGAACGCCTCGGTATCATCTTCCGCCCCCATTTTCAGAAGCGTGGGGGGGGGCAGATGAGTGCGGATTTCGGGGTTCGGGGCTGGGTCTCTCGCCTGACCAAGGAGGCTCCGGATCGCATGTCGGTCCCACAGGACTTCAAAAAATTGCCGGTCCTGGTCTTGGCGCAGCTCCACCATGGACTGTTGGTGGGCCTGGTGCAAGGGACTGGAGGATATAAGCCAACTGAGAGGGCTCCATGGGGCATCCCTGGTTTCGGCACCAGTGTAAAGGTTCAAAGAGGACACGAAGACAAGCTGTTCAACTCAGGTAAGGTTCTTTAATGGTCACTCAGTAGTGCTCATAACTTTTTAATGTGTGATTATTTTGTGGTATTTAAAGTAGCCTATTGTTTTATGTTTATTGGGTCAGTTAGGCTATGTTTGTTAATCAGGTCTCCACACCATTATCATTCACATAATATAAACATTTCTTTATTTACACTTAACTTATGTCATTTAAAAGGTTCAAATAATGTCAGAAAACATTTACATTTAATTTATTATGTTTATAACCGTCTTCAACTGAACCAAATATAATCATCAAATAATATTCTGGAGTTTTATATGTAGACCTATTCATGAGTTACTGATATTGCAATAATATCAGTCGACTATTTACTGTCTGTGTATATTAGTCTCCGAACTGTCTTCAGTGCCTCAATTCCACAAGGTTAGTCTAGACACCGAAGATTTGGTAGATCCTGTTTTCAACATGTGACTTATGTACAAATGATTTTCAGAGCTTTTTTATAATATAGTGATGAATGAACTCATAATACATTTAAGATCATGCAGTTGAAATCAGATTTTCAATAATAATGTAAATATTCCAAACACAGTCAATATATTTATACATATTTACAGACACAAGTATGACAGATTTACACAAAACAATAAATCAGACAGAAATGAAATGTACACACCTGTTAGTCTACTGCACATTATGATGCTCAGTGTTTGTACTGGTTGTGTGTTATGATGAATTCTGATGTCTGTGAAAGAGAGCCTTCATTATATCACCAGCATCACTCCTCATGAACAAGTACAAGATACAGTCAACAAGTGGATTCAGATACTGGACACAGAGAAGAAAATTATAAACTCGATCAATGGATGAACCCCACCACTGCATCTCAATAACATTCATGCCAAACAATAACCACATAATTGCTGAAGGGAGGATGATGAATGTGTAATTCAGCAGCACCAGGAACAGACTGCCCAAAATTAATTTGCGCTTGTGAGAAGTGAGTGATATTGCGTGAGAGAGACCTCTCCAAGTACCAACAAAACACAGAATGATGATCGGGAAGGGGATCAAAAACGCAGTACCACTTGACAGGAAACTAAAATAAATATTACCGAAGCGTATTGCTGAAAAGATGAGAGGCACAAACCAGATGATGACAGAAATCAAACTGGAGAATTTGAGTGAATTGTGAGTTTTGTACCAGATTGGATGAGAAACCAACAGATATCTTTCAAAAGCGATACATGCCATAAAATACACACTCACGATCAAAGAGTAAAAATATGCAATCTCCAGTTCAAGAGACCATTCCTGTGCTGCTGCTGATATTAACATACAAATAATCTGTACGAGATCTGAAAGAATCAAATGAATGACAAAAACTGAAGCAGCACGTTGAGACTTGATGAGAAAACACATCGCACACAGAGTCACGAGCATGAACGGAACCTGAACGATCGAAATCACCCAAATAAACAACGATTGTGCAAACGCTAGTGATTTCTCATCATTCAGTTCATGATTGTTGGTGTTGTTGTAGCTGATGTTGTTGTATTGTGTCATGATGTCATGAAATCTTCCCAGTAAACACTGAAATATAAAATATCAAACCTGTCATTAATTTGACATGATTTCACAACAGAAATAAACACGTTGATGTTTTCAGTCAATATCATGCAGTCGGTCAAATCACTGAACATGTTTCTTTTGATCTGTTTAATTGATGTCACTCGAGTTACTCATCAGGTTCACACTTTACATTTTCATTCAGGTTGAATCAACATGATTAAAAATCACATGCATTTAGATTTATTCACTGAAAGAATCACAGTGTAAAACACAAAGATAGCTGACAATATGAACACACACATGAGAGGACATGATCTCACCTGAATCAGACTGTAGATCCACTTAAGGACTGAAGATGTTGCTCACCAGTAGATGATGCTGTTTAGGAGCTGATCGTGATATCTTACAGGACTTTAATCATCCAAACGAACAAAGAACACGTCAAATACAGAGTGATTCTGGCACATCAAGGACCTGAAAGAAAACACCCAAAGAAAAGATGTTGTAAAGATCCACAATGACAGCTGACTATATAGACAACACAATGTCCACATGAGATGACAAGATCTTACCTGGAATCAGGACTGAAGATGTTGCTCATCAGTAGATGATGGTGTTTATGAGCTGATCGTGCTTCTTTTATAGTCTGAATTCACTCAGGAAACATCACTTCAAATGGACAGTGGTTATGTCAGATAATGACTGACAGAAAAACCTCAAAGCTGCATTAAACATCATCGATCTGTAATGTAGATGTTTTAGTCGAACCGCATGTCGACTGACACGAGCAATCAGCAAATGAATCAAAATCATGAAAAACCACAAAGATGCAAAACTAGTTGAAAGGATCAAACTGGAGACTTCACAGAATTCAATACAGGAAAATAAACAACAATATGAACAGAATATAAAAAAGACAAAACATGAAATGAAAGGTAGAATAGTCAACTTTCAGTGAATTATTAGAAATATATCAGTAACTTTTATTATTGAAAACAAAATAAATGCATCTGTACTTGCAGTTTCATGTGATCAAAATATTGATATTTCCAGAACAATACCTAAAGATGAAATCTCTACTTAATGAATCATCCTATTTAAACACAGACACGCTTCTTCATAATGAATTATTCCTTTTAATTGACCAGAAGGTCGGGGGTTCAAGCCCCAATTTTACCAAGATGCCACTGTTGGGCCCTTGAGCAAGGCCCTTGACCCGATCTGTTCCAGGGGTGCCGTCTCATGGCTGACCTTGAACTCTGACCCCAGCTTAGCTGAGATATGTGACAACAATGACATTTCACTGTATATATGAAAAACAAATGTATAATGTTTGACCATAATAAAGGCTTTCTACTTTATTTTTAAGGATTTTTAGATATTTTTACCCCAAAGAATACAAAAAAACATAAATGATCATAAAGAATAAGATTTTTGGCCTATTATCAAAGGTCTTACTAGAGAGAAAACAAATATGATCTTACATGAATATTCTTGATAAAAAATATGATTATGTTAGATAAAAGATGCGTGTAAATTCCATTTTAGCTTACCATAAAGCTAAATGTTCACATGACATTTTACACAAAGTTTATTTCTATTTAGTGTATACTGCTCAAACTTCAAACTTACTCCAAACTTACTTTGAACGCACTTCAAACTTACTTCAAACGTACACATACTTAAAACTTACTTCAAACGTACTTCAAACGAACTTCAAACTTACTTCAAACTTACTTCAAATGTACTTAAAACTTACTCCAAACTTTCTTCAAACTTCTTAACATGTACTTCAAATGTACTTCAAACTTACTTCATACGTACACATACTTAAAACTTACTTAAAACTTACTTCAAATGTACTTCAAACAAACTTCAAACTTACTTCAAACTTAAGTCAAACTTTCTTCAAACTTCTTCAAACGAACTTCAAACTTACTTCAAATGTACACACACTTAAGACTTGCTTAAAATTTCACACGTAGCTTCAGGCTTCTTCAGGCTTAGCTTCAGATGTAGCTTCAAACGGACTTCAGGCTTACTCCAAGCGTTCTTCAGGCTTCTTCAGGCTTGCTTAAGATGTGCTTCAGGCTTGCACCAATCTTAGCTTCAAGCCGGACTTCAGGCTTAGCTTCAAGCTTCAGAACAGACTTCAAGGCGTGGCTTCAAGCTGGACTTCAGGCTTACTCCAGGCTTAGCTTCAGGCTTGCTTCAGACTTCAAGCGTGCTTAAAGCGTGCTCCAAGATTTCTTCAGGCTTGGCTAGATGTGCACTGAGCTTGCTAAGCTGTGACTTCAGATGACTGCTACTTCAGGCTTACTCCAGGCTTACTTCAAATGTGACTTAAGACTTACTTCAAGCTTAGCTTCAAACCTGGCTTCAAACTTACTCCAGACTTACTTCAAACCTACTTCAAACTTACTCCCAGGCTTTCTTCAAATGTGCTTAAGGCTTAGCTTCAAACTTGACTTCAAACCTAGCTTCAAACTTAGCTCCAAACTTTCTTCAGATGTAGCCTTAAAGCTTACTTCAGGCCTACTTCAAGCTTACTCCAAACTTGCTTCAGATGTGTAGCTTCAGGCTTGAAACTTACTTCAAGCTTGCTCAAACTTAGGCTCTCAAACTTACTTCAGATGTGCAAGGCTTACTCCAGGCTTAGCTTCAAGCCTAGGCTAGACTTACTCCAGGCTTGGCTTCAAACTTACTCCAGGCTTACTCAAACTTAGGCTTCAAGCTTACTTCAGACCTACTTCAGGCTTGCTCCCAGACTTGCTTCAGATGTGGCTCAAGCTTAGCCTAGGCTTGCTTCCAGACTTACTTCAAGTGCTTAGGCTTGCTCAGGCTTAGCTTCAAGCACTGAGCTTCAGGCTTACTCCAGATGTGCAGGCTTACTCAGGCCTAGCTTCAGGCTTACTCCAGACTTAGCTAGATGTGCTCAAGCTTGGCTTCAAAGCTTAGCTTCAAAGCTGCTAGCTTGCTCCAAACTTTCAGATGTGCTCAAGCTTGCTCCAGGCTTGCTTCAGATGTAGCTTAGACTTACTCAGGCTTGCTTCAGACCTAGCTTCAAGCTTACTCCAGGCTTAGCTTCAGGCCTAGCTCAAGCTTGCTCCAAGCTTGGCTTCAAATGTGCTTCAAGCTTGCTTCAAGACCTACTTCAAGCTTACTCCAGGCTTTCAGATGTGCTCAAGACTTAGCTTAGCTAGGCCTGCTTCAGACTTGCTCCAAGCCTAGCTAAGCCAGGCTTGCTCCAGGCTTGCTTCAGATGTAGCTTAGGCTTAGCTTCAGACCTGCTAGGCTTACTCCAGGCTTTTTCAGATGTGCTGAGCTTACTTCAGACCTACTTCAAGCTTACTCCAGGCTTTCTTCAGATGTGCAAGCTTGCTAGGCTTATCCAGACTTCAGGTGTGCCAAGACCTGCTTCAAGCTTACTCCAGGCTTTCTTCAGATGTGCTTAAGACTTAGCTTCAAACCTAGCTCAGGCTTACTCCAAACTTTCTTCAGATGTGCTTAAGACTTCAGACCTAGCTAGACTTACTCCAGGCATTCCTAGATGTGTCAAGACTTGCTTCAGACCTGTTTCAGGCTTGCTCAAGCTGTTCAGATGTTGAGCTTACTCCCAGGCTTAGCTTCAAGCTTACTCAGAAGCTTAGCTCAGATGTAGCTTCAGGCTTAGCTTCAGACCTGCTCCAGGCTTTCTTCAAATGTACTTCAAACTTACTCCAAACTTTCTTCAAATGTACTTCAAACTTACTCCAAACTTACTCCAAACTTACTCCAAACTTACTTCAAACTTTCTTGAAACTTACTTCAAACGTATTTCTAACTTTCTTCAAACTTACTCCAAACTTACTTCAAACTTTCTTCAAACTTATTCCAAACTTACTTCAAACTTTCTTCAAACTTACTCCAAACTTTCTTCAAACTTACTTCAAACTTATTCCAAACTTACTTCAAACTTTCTTCAAACTTACTCCAACGCACTTCAAACTTACTTCAAATGTAGTTCTCTGTCTGCTCGTATGAATGTAACATCATAAGAAAGTGTTTCAGCGCTGTTCAAATGCACTTTGGATCGCATCATTTATATGTTTAAATGTTTTCCATCTGAAAGGACTAAAAATGTAATTAAATAAATGACAATAAAATGCAAAGTAATCTCTTCAGTAATCTAAATGTGAGTGGTGGTGGTGTAGTGGCTAAAGCACAGGGCTGGTAATCAGAAGGTCACAGGTTCTAACCCCATGGCCACCACCATTGTGTCCTTGAGCAAGGCACTTAACTCCATGTTGCTCTGGGGGGGATTGTCCCCGTAATAATTACACTGTAAGTCGCTTTGGATAAAAGCGTCTGATAAATGTAAATACTTTTTGAATGATTACTTTTCTGCTAACCAACGATTTAAATTGTAACTGTAGTTGAATACAGTTAGCACAACATTACACCAAAGTAGCAGAACACCTCAGATCATTTGCAAAATGGAACACTTTTGTCAAAACTATACAATGTCTTTTAAAAACCTTATTTTGTTGTTATAACATAAACCCAACCATCATATGGTTTGATTCTGTCTGAATCATTTAAACACTCCTGTGCTCAACCTAAAACACTTTTAGCATTTACACAGAGAAAGTGTCAAAATAAATTCACCAACATCACATGACACCAATTGTGCAGACTAATGAAAATATTGATTTATTTTTCAGTCAATACTGAACATTTCAACAAAACATTCATAACAAAACATTTTCGAGTTTTCATACAGTATTACTGAACGTACCATTGTACTGTAAGATTACAGTAATACTGTAACAAAAATTACATATCCAGTTCAGTACCAGTTCAGTTGACGAGGCCCCACAGGGCCTCGTCAACATCACAGGCTATATTTTCATTTGCAAGGCAACGTGGGAAGAATCTTTTGGAGTGACGAATCCACCCTTGTATGGATGCAGCTTCAATTTGATCACGTTTCCTCCATAGATATGCTCAAGGTGGCGCCGAGTATGGCTGCTGCATTGCGAGTTCCGTTACAACACTGCGGTTTATTGTTTGTTTTGTTTACAGTTTTTTTATCTTGGATGTTGTCTGCCTTATTGTTTACGACAGACAAACGCTTTTGGACATTGGTTCTACAATTACACATCGAAAACCGGACTTCAGATTCCTTAATGCTGACCCGCTGTTTACAAACACGCCGGCGGAGCCCTTTGTCTGGGCTGCTCGGCCGCGGAAACGCAGAAGGAAAAGGGGAAAACGAGCCGGCGTTCTCATCAGAGTAAGACGTCGTGCAAATCGACCCCCGCTACCCAGTATACTACTGGAAAATGTTCAGTCTCTGGACAACAAGCTCTGCGAGCTGAGAGCGCGGATCTCTTTCCTACGAGGGACGAGAGATTGCTGTGTTATCTGCCTTACAGAAACCTGGCTGGCTGTGGAGATTCCAGACTCGGCCATCGAAATCACGGGCTTTTCCGTGCACCGAGCGGACAGAGCGAAAGGTGGTGGTGTATGTTTTATGATCAACAAATCATGGTGTGATCAGAGGAACGTACATTTCATCAAGTCTTTCTGCTCTCCTGATCTGGAATATCTCATGCTTCTGTGTCGACCATTCTGGCTACCGAGGGAATTCACAGTGGTCATCATCACAGCAGGTACATCCCCCCACAAGCCAACACAGACCGGGCACTCAAGGAACTGTATGGGAGTATAAGTGAGCAGGAAACCACGCACCCTGAGGCTGCGTTCATTGTTACCGGGGACTTTAACAAAGCCAACTTCAAAACAATCGCTCCAAAATACCACCAACACATAAAATTCAGCACACGAGGGGACCGGGTTTTAGATCATTGTTACTCTCCTTTCCGGGATGGCTACAAATCCCTCCCCCACCCCCCATTTGGCAAATCGGACCACTCTTCTGTTCTGCTTCTGCCCGATTACAGGCAGAAACTGAAACGGGAAGCATCCACCCTCAGAACGATCCAGTGCTGGTCGGACCAATCAGATTCTGCGCTACAAGACTGTTTTGATCACGCGGACTAGGAGATGTTCCGGTCCACCTTTGATGACGACATCGAGGTTTATGTTGACAGCGTAACGTGTTTAATCAGGAAGTGCGCAGAGGACGTTGTTCTGACCAAAACAATACGGATATACCCCAACCAGAAACCATGGGCTAACGGCGATGTTCGCGCAGCACTCATTGAGCGGACCTCCGCTTTTAATCCTTCTAACATGGAGGAGCGTAAACAAGCCAGTTATGCCCTCCGTAACAATATCAGTGCAGCCAAACGCCAGTACAGGCACAAGCTTGAAGGTCAGTTCAACACCACTGACTCCAGAAGTATGTGGCAGGGAATTAACACCATCACAGACTACAAACGGAATAAAGACTCCGCCATGAACACTGCTGCATCTCTCCCGGATGAACTTAATACATTTTATGCTCGTTTCGAGGACAATAACACCGCCCTCGCGGAGAGAGCACTCGCGGCTGATGCTACAGAGGTTGGTTCACTCTCCGTCTCTGTTGTGGATGTAACCCGATCATTCCGAGGGGTGAACATCCGTAAAGCTGCGGGTCCAGACGGCATTCCGGGCCACGTCATCAGAGTGTGCGCGAATCAACTGGCTGGTGTTTTTACGGACAATTTCAATCTGTCCCTCTCCCTGTCTGTAGTCTCCACATGCTTCAAAACATCAACCATTGTGCCTGTACTGAAGCAAGCTATAATCACTTGCTTAAATGACTGGCATCCTGTTGCTCTGACCCCCATCATCAGCAAATGCTTCGGGAGGTTAATCAGAGATTACATCTGCTCTGTTCTGCCCACCTCTCTGGACCCATTGCAGTTTGCCTACCGCAACAACCGCTCCACTGATGATGCCATTGCATCTACACTACACACTGCTCTCTCCCATCTGGAAAAAAGGAACACATTTGTGAGAATGCTGTTTGTAGACTACAGCGCAGCATTCAACACCATAGTGCCCTCCAAGCTTGATGAGAAACTCCGGGCTCTGGGTTTAAACAGCTCGCTGTGCAGCTGGATCCTGGATTTCCTGTTAGGCAGACGTCAGGTGGTTAGAATGGGCAGCAACACCTCCTCATCACTGACCCTCAACACTGGAGCCCCGCAGGGCTGTGTTCTCAGCCCACTCCTGTATTCCCTATACACACATGACTGTGTGGCAACACATAGCTCCAATACCATCATTAAGTTTGCTGACGATACGACGGTGGTAGGTCTGATCACTGACAATGATGAAAGAGCCTACAGAGAGGAGGTGCACACTCTGACACACTGGTGTCAGGAGTACAACCTCTCCCTCAACGTCAGTAAAACCAAGGAGCTTGTAGTGGACTTCAGGAAGAAAGACGGAGAACACAGCCCCATCTCCATTAACGGCGCACTGGTAGAGAGAGTCAGCAGTTTCAAGTTCCTCGGTGTCCACATTACTGAGGAACTCACATGGTCCGTCCACACTGAGGCCGTTGTGAAGAAGGCTCACCAGCGCCTCTTCTTCCTGAGACGGCTGAGGAAGTTTGGAATGAACCACCACATCCTTACACGGTTCTACACCAGCACTGTAGAGAGCATCCTGACTGGCTGCATCACCACCTGGTACGGCAATAGCACCGCCCACAACTGCAAATCCCTGCAAAGGGTGGTGCGAACTGCCAGAAACATCATCGGAGGTGAGCTTCCCTCCCTCCAGGACATATATACAAGGCGGTGTGTGAAAAAAGCTCGGAGGATCATCAGAGACTCCAGCCACCCGAGTCATGGTCTGTTCTCACTGCTACCATCAGGCAGGCGGTATCGCAGCATCAGGACCCGCACCAGCCGACTACATGACAGCTTCTTCCCCCAAGCAATCAGACTGTTGAACACTTGATCTCTCATGATCAATAATTAGCACTGCACTTTATTCATCTATAATCTCACACTGGACTGTCAACATATTCTCCTCAATACAAATACATATATATATATATATATATATTTCATATCCTCTTTACTTATTGTATATTGTGTATTCTATATTGTGTGTATTGTCTACTGTACATTGTATATAATAATTGTGTTGTGTAAGTATGTGTACATTTGATATGTAAATTGTGTTGTGCAAGTATGTGTACATTCGATATGTAAACTGTGTTGTGTAAGTATGTTGTTTACTGTAATTGGTATATGTCTCGTCACTGTCATGACTGCTATGTTGCTCGGAACTGCACACAAGAATTTCACCTACTGTTGCACTTGTGTACATGGTAGTGTGACAATAAAGTGATTTGATTTTTTTTAATTTTTTTTGATAGATTGAATGAGGGTCATCTGGACATAAACCTTCCAACGCCATGCTGAGAAGAACTCCTCGATGGGGTTTAGGAAGGGGGAGTATGGTGGAAATTATTGAACTGTAAATTGTGGATGTTGATGAAACCAGTTTTGGACAAGAGCAGGACGATGGAAAGCTACATTGTCCCATACGACAACATATTGCATCTGGTCCCTTTGGTTTGCTGCTGTGATAATATTGTTTAATTTGTCTAAAAAATTTAAGAATGAGGTCAGTGTTGTAAGGACCCAAGTTGGCATGGCGGTGGAGGACCCCATTCTGTGTAATGGCAGCACAAAGGGTAATGTTACCCCCACGTTTCCCTGGTACATTGACAATAGCCCTGTGGCCAATGATGTTTCTTCCCCTTCTTCTCACTGTTGTCAGGTTAAATCCAGCCTCATCAATGTATATAAACTCATGCGGGACTTCCTCCGCATCCATTTGCAAAACTCTCTGAAATACAGCAAAAGATCACATTGTGTAGATCAATACAGTAAAATGACATGTACAGTAAAAAGGTTATGCGTGCAGCACACAATACTACAGTCAGTGAACAAAATGTACCATGTCTGAATTTCTATCAAATGGCACTTTATACAGTTGTTTCATCAGAACTTGATGTTTTTTTAAGGATTTGTGCTATTGTTGACAGAGCGACCTGTTGGACATTATTGAAAATTGGGTAATCATTGACAATATGGGCTTGAATTTCTGTGAGTCTGATTGCATTATTGGCCAAAACGAGGTTTATGATCTCTCTATCTTGCTCCTGGGTGAATATGGGGCCCCTCCCTCCTTGGTGTTCTCGACGTTCAATCCTATGTTGGCCAAACAAAATACATGTAGCTTGCTGTACAATGATACAGGAATAGATACAAAACTGTTGATATATTACATGCAGTAAGATATGGATTTTCTGTTGACTGAAGATAAGTTTCTCACCTGTGCTCTTGACGAAATGTCTGAACTATTGATGCCACTGTGTACCTGCTTAGGTTAGGCTGTACTCTCAGTCCAGCCTCTATCAGTGTTAGTTAGTGGTTTATTACATGGTCCACAATTGTGTTGAATTTCGTTACACAGATTTGGTTGTCTTCTTCTTTGTGCATGTCCTACCCCTCCTCCAGGTCTTCCTCTCCCTGTCCCTCTTCCTCCACCTTGTTCTGTCCGGATTACCCCTCTCATCCACATTCTCCCTCTTCCTCTGTCACGTCCATTTTTTTTTAAGACAGGTGAACTTACCTGTTGCCTTTTTATAGTGCTTAAACCTGATCAGTGTGTCTACAATTAAGCACCAGTGTGTGTGTGTGTGTGTGTGTGTGTGTGTGTGTGTGTGTGTGTTTAACCAATTGGTTCATGGGTGTGTTAATTTGAAAGCCTTTGCTTTGAAATTGCAAGGAAATGACATCGTGATACATTTCTGTGTCAAATGCATACAAGTGTGTTTAGTGTTTTGCAAAAAGTGTGAAGCTGACAGTTTTGCTCCTTGTGTGTAAGGTTTTGCTAATAGTGGGAAAGTTTTAATTTTAGTGTGTAAGCGATTGAAAAAAACGTCTAGGTTACCTATGTAACCTCTGTTCCCCCGATGGAGGGAACGAGACATTGTGTCGGAGAAGCAACACTAGGGGTCTCTCTTGAGCGGCGATATATACCTCTGTTCTATGAAAAAAGGCCAATGAGAAGTTGGCAGACGGTATTTGCATATCCCGCAACTGGACATACGGGAATTTAAGCGGGGCAAATACGGGAGTTCATTCAGGTTTTTTTTTGAGGAGCCAGAAATGGTCCGGCCACAACAGTGGCTCGGCTCAGCCGAGTACGTGTACTGCTGATACAGGAGTGGTCAGGTATTCCTACGTGCAAAGGCGACCAGCTGTATCAGGCTGCACGTACCCTTCCCCAATGCCCCATTAAAGTCATCGGAATCCTTCTGGTTACCCCAGTGAGGAGAACAAGGTGATGCTTGCCAACTTGGGAACGGGCCAAGCCTGGCTGGGCCTCTTTTCTCTCTATGTTTCTCGCATAGAGCAACTATTGCCGGGGCCCTTACATGCATTAAGGGAAGGGGTCTTACCCCGTTTCCTATTCTTTCAGGGGGAGAAGACCCTGCGGAGACCACACCTACCCTGCAGGGGAGGCAAAGAGTGGCGAAAACATCACATGGCCGCTTAGGTCCTATGTGGGAAAGTTGGCGCGGTGGTAGATCCCGCCTCGTGGAGGGGGGAAGCTACAGCACAGTGACCGAGGCAGCTGGAACTGCCTAAAGGAGACACGGGAGTCCACTCGTGAGGGGACAGTATTGCGGAATTACACACAGGGGGAGCACCTATTCCAGTACAGGGTAGATTGAGTACCCGTAGTGGCTTGGGTTGGCGAGTTCCTCCGCTGAACTGCAGACCCAAAAGGGCTAGGGAGGAATCAACCAGGGTTCCGAGATATGGGGTCTCCTGGGAACAAGGCGCACTATTTTACCTCGGCTGAGGGAAAGGGCGCTAGGCGCAAGCAATTCACCCAGCCAGTTCCATGTTACCGAGTTCTACGGGCTCGGACCTGAGAAGACACGGGATGATACTGACTCAATTCGGAGATTGTAGAATCTCACAAAAGTGTTAGGTGTTGCCCACCCCGCTGCTCTGCAGATGTCTGCTAGGGAGGTGCACCTGGCCAGTGCCCATGAGGACGCAACACTCCTGGTTGAGTGAGCTTGGACCCGCAAGGGAGGGGCACGGCCTGGGTGTGATAACCTAGTGGGCGAGCCTCTGTTTGGAGACAGCGTTCCCTTTCTGCTGTCCCCCGAAGCAGACAAAGAGCTGCTCAGAACGTCTAGAGCTCCGCGTGCGGTCCAGATAGGTATGCAAACCACGTACCGGACACAGCAATGAAAAGGCTGGGTCTGCCTACTCCCGGGGCAGCGCTTGCAGGTTCACTACCTTATCTCTGAAGGGTGTGGTAGGAACCTTGGGCACGTAGCCCGGTCGCGGTCTTAGGATCACGTATGTGTCTGCCGGACCGAACTCCAGGCAAGTGTCGCTGACAGAGAACGCTCCCGACCCTCTTGATGGAGGTGAGCGTGATCAGCAGGGCAGTTTTGAGAGTCTGAAGCCAGTGCTGAAGTGGTCTCATATGCATCAACCCTAGCGGCGCGGCTGCAGCGGAGGATGCCTTATGCCCCAGGAGCTTTTGGAAACGTTTTAAAGGGACTATAGTGCCTGGCTTGAAGGAAGGGAAGGGGGGCGGAGGCCTGGCAAACTGAATTGCGTAACCGAGTCGAATGGTCCGGTGCATCCAGCGTGACGGGTTGGGCAGTGAAAGCCACACCTCTAAACTCCGTGCTAGGGGCACCAAGGGGACGAGTATTTTGGATGTACCCGGCGGGGCTTCGCAGCGGGGCGGAACAGGTAATGTGGCGTCGGGAGGCAGAGATGCGTCCCGAGGCTCTGGTGCTGAGAACAGACTTGAAGCACTTACCTTGCTCCACGCACCCGGCAGGGGGCGGGTTTTTGACTGAGGAGGAGGTCTGATGTTGGCGTCCTCTGGACTCGTCTGAACAGGAACAGGGGCACCGAGTACAGGGCTGAGGGCAGGGGCACCGAGTACAGGGCGGCCCGGCAGGTTGTAGGGCTTCCGGGGCATAGGTGGAGCGCAACTGCCTATCCACCTGGGGAATCGCCGTGTATCCGTGGCGCGTTCCACCATCGAGGGTGGCGAGAGCAGGTGAGCAGGTGGCGGTGTGACGAGTGGAGAGGGGTGCTCTCCACGATAACGTCAGCTCATCATGCACCGAGGCTGTGAGCAGCGCCCGGACCCCAGGAACCAGTCGTCCAGCCATGATTGCTGTGGGGCGTGATTGCATCC
Organism: Xyrauchen texanus; assembly: GCF_025860055.1. Lineage (NCBI taxonomy): Eukaryota > Metazoa > Chordata > Actinopteri > Cypriniformes > Catostomidae > Xyrauchen > Xyrauchen texanus. Next base: position 39,803,878 of record NC_068302.1, read on the forward strand.
CCAAATCGCCTCCATCGCCTCCATCGCCAACCGCATCTTCCTCAATCCCGTGGGAAGAAGGAGCAATGCTGGGGGCGGCTGGAGTGGCTTGCTTTCGGTTGAAAGCAAGCCGTGACCGCAACGTTGTCATGGTCATGTTCTCGCAGTGAGAACATGAACCATACACAAACGCAGTCTCGGTGTGATCGCTGCCCAAACACATGAGACAACGCCTGTGGCCATCTGCCAACTTCTCATTGGCCTTTTTTCAGAGAACAGAGGTATATATCGGTGCTCAAGAGAGACCCCTAGTGTCGCTTCTCCGACACAACGTGGAGAGAGCGACAGAAGGGAAACTGTAATCCTGTTACATGTATTCTGTTACTCCCAACCCTGTATACAGTATTGTGGCAGCGGGGGCATGGTCAAGTGCCCGTCCGGGAGAGAAAAGCGGTAAGGGCGCTTACACCTGAGCTAAATTATGTCTAACACCTGTGTCTAATTTCAGTAAGCATGGGGAGAGCGGCATATAAAGCAGCAGCGACAGAGCCTCGGGGAGAGAGAGAATGGCAAGGGAACCCAGTGTTCCCACGAAGACATTATTTTGTACCCTGTAAAAGAATAAAAACCCTGTTACCTGAAGAAGTTTTCCTGTGTTTTCCCTCTCTCAGAGAAAGAGCGTTCCACAAGTATACACTGTATATTTACATGTTATATATGTAGAATATATTTGTCATTTATTCACATTTACTCTGTACAATATGTACTAAAGGCTTTCTGAGTGTTTCTGTTCAACATCTCTTGAGTATCAGAACTGCACTTTCCCTGATAAAGGAAGTTTGGTCACAAACCATTTGATCAAATATTAATATCATGAAAGCTTGTTTTTTATTCTGGATATGGATAAAAATGTCTTAAAGACTAAGTGATTAGGTTGTGGTTGTACAATTCCTATAATTTGTAATGAGCATTTGTTTATTATGCACATTATCTTTTGTTTATTTATTCATTTATTTTTGTTTTTGGTCTTTAGTAAACGTGTGTGTGTGTGTGTGTGTGTGTGTGTGTGTGTGTGTGAGAGTGTGTGTGTTGTGTGTGCATGTGTTTGTGTGTGTGTGTGTGTGTGTGTGTGTGTGTGTTTGGGCAGGTTTAGGTGGTTTATGAGGACATTTTCTTTAGGTTATAAACTGGTCATTAAAAGGGTATTCTGCTATAAATGTGGTTCATGAGGACATTTCTAGTGTCCCCATCAATCAAATGGCTTAAAAAACATAATAAACAATGTTTTATTGAAACTGTAAAAATGCAAAAAGTTTTTTTTGTGAGGTTTAGGGGACAGAATCTTTAGTTCATACAGTATAAAAATCATCATGTCTATGAAGAGACCTCATAATGATAGCTGCACAAACAGTTGCAAAAGACTCCATGTTTGATTTTTAGTTTAGCGAGTGACTTCCGGTTTCACCAGGCGTCCGTCTATACAGCTAAATTCATGACTAAACTCTTTGAAGCATAAAAGAGTTATTTTAAATTGCTCTAATTGAAAGAATAAATGCATTGTATTATCAGCGCTTGCATTTAAATGTGTTGAATTTACAGTGTTTGCATTTTGGGAGCCTTAAATTTAACATGGTTGTATTTTTAAGCAGTGAATATTTCATTTGGAAACATTTCACAACTCATTTAATTATTAAAAATTATACAATAAATATTCACCTTCCAAAGGTCGTTTCAAAATATTCAGTTCATTTTGATTTTTCAGTGGGTAAAATTCAGCCCGTTCTATTTCACTTAACAAAACTGACTTCCTCAAATTCAGATGGAAATTCAACATCCGGGAACTGCAGGAAAAGCAGCAGAGCACCGATGCACAATCTCCACCTGATGCTGTTCGTTCACGTGTGTTGACTGCTGAAGACCAAAGATACAGGTAGAGAGAACAGCCATGTATGCTTTGATAGTTTGTTTTTCAAAATTGTTAATGGGTAGAAAACAGATCCATATTTGATTTGCACATGTTGGTGGTCACTGATTGGTCAACCCACATCATCATCAATTCCTCAATGCTGTGCAACAGAATAATTATCCACCGCTACTCAACTTTTAACACAACTACATATGATCTCTCTCTCATTAAGCAACCGGACTAAGGAAAGTGTGACACAAAAGTACTAGTTAGGGAAGGGGCTTCATGCCAACATACTTCTGTGTAGACATGCGTTCTGCCACCTACATGTGCCAGAGAAATATTAGTTGTGTGTTTTAGAAATAGACTATTGGCTGAACGGTCTGTGGTCATTTCCTGCTGTCTGAGACTGACACTAACCCTTAGCAATGACCAAATGAAATTCACCTTCAAACATTCTTGACTTTATAGTGTTCTACAAGTACAGAAACTATGAAATAATAATGACATTGCATTAATATACATGTTCAGATCATATTCTAGACATTTCTCAAACTCCTACACACCAAAGAACATGCATTTTCCTTTTTCCTGCTTTTTATTAACACTACAAGATTAAATACAACCATTTTAATACATATTTTTTATACATTATATTCATTATAATGTTATTATATTAATTATACATGATCTGCCAACTACTTATATGAATAGTCTGTTAGAGGAACACATGGCATGCTGGTAGATTTATAAGTGCTCTAGAGTAATCGTACAGAGCATCTTAATAGACAAGGGCTGGTTCTCCCGACAGTGTTGCAACTTAAGCTTTAATGATCATCTTAACTGATGTCGCGCCTTATATTACGATAGAGTAACTCCTGTTTCCCAAACCAGCACATCGATCGCTCATTATAAAGGAGAACTTAAGTGCTTCATTACAGGAGCTGTCCAGTCCAAAGGTGCTGATCACTTTGACCAGATAGATCAAACTGTGGAACGAGAGACAATAAAATCCTTGACTTGTTCTATGCAAATGTGAAAGAAGCCTACAGATCTTCACCACTTCCACCATTGGGACGATCGGATCATAACCTTGTTTATATTAGGTCTGTTTATGTGCCGGTTGTGAGGAAGCAACCGCCAATAATAAGAACAATTAAGATATGGTCTGATTCAGTCTATGAAGCATTAATGGATTGTTTCGAAATTACTGATAGGGACGTTCTGTGTAAATCACATGATGAGGACATTGATAGCTTAACTGAGTGTATTACAGATTATATAAACTTTTGCGTTGATAATACAGTACCTACTAAAAAGATCAAATGTTATTCAAATAACAAACCTTGGGTCACCTCTGAGTTAAAAGTATTATTAAACGAGAAAAAGAGGGCCTTTCTAGCTGGTGATAAGGATGAGCAAAAGAGAGTACAGAGGTTACTAAAAGTAAAAATTAGAGAGGGAAAAGAGAGTTATAAGTTGAAAATGGAACGAAAATTACAACAAAAGAACGTGAGAGAGGTTTGGAAAGAACTAAATATGATGTCCGGACATGAGAACAAAGTAAGGAGATACATTGCCCCTGGTGGTCAGACATGGGCAGATGAATTAAATGTTTTTTTCAATAGATTTGATGTTGGTTTTAATGATTTTGAACATTCTCCATTAAGTAGTTTACCACAGAGTTCTTCATCACATCCACCTACAGCCCTAAGCTCATCCCTTTCTCCCATTTGTGAGTATGTCCCTGGTTTTTCCATATCAGTTGAACAAGTAAGAAGTGGGCTAAGGAGAATTAAGATGAAGAAATCTCCGGGTCCAGATGGTATTAATTCTAGCGTTCTAAAGGCCTGTGCTGATCAGATTTGCAGGGTGGTACATTATATTTTTAACTTGAGTTTGCGTTTAGAAAAATTACCTGTTTTATGGAAAACATCATGTGTAGTACCCGTACCTAAATTAACAAATCCCACTGAGTTCTCGCACTATAGGCCTATTGCATTAACAGCACAGCTAATGAAGGTTTTTGAGAGATTGGTATTAAACCATTTAAAATCAGTATTGTGTGGTGCTGAGGATAAACTACAGTTCGCTTACAAAACTGGTGTTGGAGTGGATGATGCACTTATTTACCTCTTACATAAATCCTTAAGTCATTTAGAGACCTCGGACGGCACAGTTAGAATTACATTCTTTGATTTCTCTAGTGCATTTAACACTATTCAACCTTCACTTCTACGAAGTAAGATGGAAAATGTTGGAGTACATCAGGGTATGGTCAATTGGATAATTGATTATCTCTCTAATAGACCACAGTATGTGAGGATGCAGGACTGTGTGTCTCAAATAGTGAAGTGCAGCACTGGAGTCCCTCAAGGAACGGTTTTAGCACCATTTTTGTTCACTTTTTATACATCAGATTTTCAGTATAATTCTAAATCTTGTCATCTCCAGAAATTTTCAGATGATTCTGTAATAGTTGGCTGTATAAAGCACCACGACGAGACTGAATATAGGGAGCTAATAAAGAGTTTTGTGGACTGGTGTGATAAAAATGGCCTCAGGCTAAATGCTAGTAAGACAAAGGAAATAGTGGTTGATTTTAGTAGATTTCCCAGAAAGCTGTACCAGTAAATTTAAGAGGTTCAGAAGTTGAGATTGTTACAACTTACAAGTATTTGGGTGTATATCTGAACAACAAGCTCAACTGGTCTGATAATATGATGTATGTTTACAAGAAGGGTCAAAGTCAGTATCCATTTGTTAAGACGACTGAGATCCTTTGGGGTACGCCAGGTACTACTAAAGATATTCTATGATTCTGTAGTCTCATCTGTGATTTTGTACTCTATCACATGTTGGGGAGGGGACTGTTGGAAAAGGAGAAGAATAAGTTAAACAAACTCATTAAGAAGGCAGGCTCTGTCGTGGGGTGTGTGTTACCCACTTTAGAGGAGATAGTGCAGGATAAAATGATTGGGAAACTTTCTCTTATGAATAATCATGACTGTCATCCTCTTAATGAAATATTTGGAGCATTTATGAGTACCTACAGCTCAAGATTAATTCATCCACGCTGCTACAAAGAGCGTTTTAGAAAGTCTTTTTTCCCAACTGCGATTAGATTTTATAACCAGTGTTATATAAGATGATATATAGATAATGGTCGTATATAATCATAATGCTTTGATGAAATTGATATTTGAGAACAAGACTTGTTGTTGTTGTGTATGTTGTCTGTTGTTGTTGTTGCTTATTTATTAATTGTATTTTTGAGCTGTTGTGACATATAAATTTCCCCTTGGGGATTAATAAAGTAAATCAAATCAAATCAAATCAAATCAGAGAGAGTAGAAAAATGTCAATGACTTTTCCCATCGTCTCCTCTTCCTTTCTGAGGCCCAAGGGCACTCTAGCCCAGACCATGAGTTGTGCAGCATCACATTTCTGCCACTGTTATCACCTTTAGGAATAAAGAGCAGACCTCTTGATCGGTGAATGTCCCTAGTGCGCAGGTTCCACAAGTCTCCTTGTTTGGCGCTCCAAACACCCGGGACAGAGAGGTGCGGTGACCTTGGAGCACGCACATGTTAAGACTCCTGTGTGTTGCAGTTGTACACAGACAGTTCCAACTAAATTGTGCCCAAAATAAAAAATGACCAAAGTGGCAGTTGTGAGTGGGATGGCCAATGGGGTGGCCAGGCTTCGGTCCATGGTGGCCATGGTCACCTCTGGCCACCCCCTAGCTCCACCACTGAAGCACTGATTATGCAAAAGAAATACACAATAGTTCTGCACAAACTATTGCAAAAAAAATTTAATTATATAGTTAATTAACATGTCCAGGGAGGTCAATTACAAATGTTTATAAAGTTATGCACAAATGTAATGATGTTACTATGACGAGCAGCACTGGTCCACCCAATCAAATCTGTCAGAATAAACTAATAATCTCCAAATAAAAAGAAACAAAATGTTGTCGCACACAAAATAGCTCACATGATAATCATCATATTCCTGTAAGAAAATGTACTTATTGCTTTTATTTGAAATAAGATAATTGATATGGTTTTGGGTCATGTCGCGCTTCTCACCGAATCGGTTTGTTCCGCTCAGCAGATAATTGATCACGTTTAGTCTCTATTGAAGTAGGATACTTAACATCCAACACACAAACAACAGCCACATATGAGCAGTAATAGTGTTATGATGTGGTGTGGAAACAGGAGAATGCAGACGGGGGTGTGGATCCAAGTGCGGCTTTATTGTAAGAAAACAGAATAAACAAAACACAGGAACAAAAGAAAGTCCTCGATGGGAAAAAGGCAAACTAAATACTAGGGGATACGGAGGGCGGAGAACGACAGGGTAACCTCGGACGGACAGATAACATGGTAACCCTGAGCGGGCTGACGGACAGGCAGGGAAACACGAAGAGAGAGTCGGGCCATACACGAGCGGAGACATGGAACATCAACGAACGACAACGGGAAGGGGAGAAAGCGGGGTTTAAATAAACAGACAAGGTAATGACAAGATAACCGACAGGTGCGGACAATAACACAGTGATCAGGGCTGAGAGTGTGATCCGAGAATTGTGGGAAGTGCAGTTTAACACACGGACAGTGAGACTCAGGGCGGACAGCAGGGAAAACGTGACATGGAACGGGATTCGGTGACGGGTGAAACAGAAAACACGGAGCAGACAACAAGGAAACATGACATGAACGTGACTAGTGAGACAGAGAACATAGGGCAGACAACAGGGGATCATAACAAATAGACTGACCGCATCCTCTTTTACTTGAGTTCTGGTGGATTGTCTGGCATAATCAATGTTGCCGGCTTGAAGCTGTCTTCACTGGATGCGTGAAAGCGAACGTTCTAAAGGCCGTTACACACTAGCAAGCATTTAGAACGTTCACTTTTACGAGTATCTAGTGTTGCGGGACAAGGGTGGAGGGGAGAACTATTACTTTACTATTATCTGTGCATACCCGGGTGGATTCTAACTGTTTTGTTGTGTTGGAATAAAGAAACAAAGCTATGGCTGTGTTAACTAAGGGTAAACTATTTTTTTATTTGTGTGTGGATGTAATGCAATGGCTTCTGCTAATTTCTTCTTTCGGCAGGGAAATTAAAGAGGAAATTCCATCGTCTTACTGAACTCGAACCGTATTTGAACTGGAGTACTGTTGCTTTCATAATGGACTATGCATAGTGAACTCTTAAGCCCCCTGCACCGTGCTACCCCTCTGCCTTATGGACTGTGTACCCCGTCGTGTGGGGTTGAATAACATGGGCCAGTGTCACTATTGAGTGGAGTTTGCAAAAATGGACTGTATGCTCCGTCAAATGGAGTTGCCTTTGGACTGAAAAACAAAAACAAAAACAGGAGACAGTATGTTGAATGTATTTCTGCCTGTTATTTGCACTGTGAAATTATGTTGATGCATTTCATGTTTATATAAGGGGTGCTGGATTGGTGTTAAAGTTAATCACCATCCAGAGTGGAGGTAGTGTTGCGGGACAAGGGTGGAGGGGAGAACTATTACTTTAAGATTGTAAGGTTTTTGTAGTTCTAACGGAGTGTTTAATGGGTAGTGAAGTCTGGGAAAAAGCGTGGTCTTAGCGTTGCTGTGTAAAAATATGGGAGAGCCATAAAGTTGTTCTGTAACATTCTCTTGAACCACCCAGGAATTTATGTTCACTGCAATAAAGCAGATATATTGTATGGATATGTGCTGAAGAAATAAAAGCGGCATGTTTGGGATAATCCGGTCCAACTCATCATTTATACGAACATGAACTAAACGAACTGTTACACACAGCTGCTGAGAGCGCCGCTGGGGTAAAAGGTAACACTAGTTCAATGAGAGTCACGCGGAAAGAGGCACATCGGTGCGCAAGTGGTGTTTGTGCTATGGCAAGCCAAAGTATTCATATACGGCTGGTCGGGCGTCTGATCGCACACTGACCAATCAAAAGTGTCCTCGACATTATGAACGTGTCAACAGGTAAACCAAAGAGGCAGTGTGTTTGAAGTGACCAAACAGGCGAAAACAACATGCTCTTTCCTTAGTGTTCTCAAAATTGCATGTCGAAAGCTTGTGCTCACTTTTTAGTGCTTGAGTCTGTCATATTTTTGTCCTCTATATGGGGTTTAGGACTCTTGTATTATCATTAAACCAAAACAACATGGAATTATCAAGGACAAATTTGACAGAGGATTATAATAGTTGAGTTCTTATAATCCAGTATTATTTATTATAAAACAGACAAGAGCCTTGAGTATGAAAAAATGAAACTTTTCTTTAAAATGGCCATGGGGAGATGACTTTATATATTACTGGATAAATACACTCACCTAAAGGATTATTAGGAACACCATACTAATACTGTGTTTGACCCCCTTTCGCCTTCAGAACTGCCTTAATTCTACGTGGCATTGATTCAACAAGGTGCTGAAAGCATTTATTTAGAAATGTTGGCCCATATTGATAGGATAACATCTTGCAGTTGATGGAGATTTGTGGGATGCACATCCAGGGCACGAAGCTCCCGTTCCACCACATCCCAAAGATGCTCTATTGGGTTGAGATCTGGTGACTGTGGGGGCCATTTTAGTACAGTGAACTCATTGTCATGTTCAAGAAACCAATTTGAAATGATTCGAGCTTTGTGACATGGTGCATTATCCTGCTGGAAGTAGCCATCAGAGGATGGGTACATGGTGGCCATAAAGGGATGGACATGGTCAGAAACAATGCTCAGGTAGGCCGTGGCATTTAAACGATGCCCAATTGGCACTAAGTGGCCTAAAGTGTGCCAAGAAAACATCCCCCACACCATTACACCACCACCACCACCAGCCTGAACAGTGGTAACAAGGCATGATGGATCCATGTTCTCATTCTGTTTACGCCAAATTCTGACTCTACCATCTGAATGTCTCAACAGAAATCGAGACTCATCAGACCAGGCAACATTTTTCCAGTCTTCAACGGTCCAATTTTGGTGAGCTCTTGCAAATTGTAGCCTCTTTTTCCTATTTGTAGTGGAGATGAGTGGTACCCGGTGGGGTCTTCTGCTGTTGTAGCCCATCCGCCTCAAGGTTGTGCGTGTTGTGGCTTCACAAATGCTTTGCTGCATACCTCGGTTGTAACGAGTGGTTATTTCAGGCAAAGTTGCTCTTCTATCAGCTTGAATCAGTCGGCCCATTCTCCTCTGACCTCTAGCATCAACAAGGCATTTTCGCCCACAGGACTGCCACACACTGGATGTTTTTCCCTTTTCACACCATTCTTTGTAAACCCTAGAAATGATTGTGCGTGAAAATCCCAGTAACTGAGCAGATTGTGAAATACTCAGACCGGCCCGTCTGGCACCAACAACCATGCCACGCTCAAAATTGCTTAAATCACCTTTCTTTCCCATTCTGACATTCAGTTTGGAGTTCAGGAGATTGTCTTGACCAGGACCACACCCCTAAATGCATTGAAGCAACTGCCATGTGATTGGTTGATTAGATAATTGCATTAATGAGAAATTGAACAGGTGTTCCTAATAATCCTTTAGGTGAGTGTATATCTTCTATCAAGGACAGTTGTAAGCTTTCTTAACTCCCCAGTTGGAGCCAATAAAATACACTACATGTATGATCAGTTTGGCTATGTATCTACAGATTACAGATAGCAGTGACTATATGCCAAACTTATCTGACCTCTTGTATTTTTCTCTGAGGTTTAGTGTTGTTGCTGTAGTGCTTTGGCTCCTCCCACTCAGGTTGACATGATGAGATTGTTTCTGTCTGCAGGTGTGTTATGCCTCAGAAATATATTTGTAACAATAAAACAAAAACAACTCTTGGTTTCTGGTAAAGTTCACAGGTTTTTAATTTCAGCACCATGGACACCATGGACCCCCCCACCCCCCCATCCATGCAACTAATGCTGTGTTCGAAACACCTCGGAAATTTTCAATTTGTAATTGCTTCCGACTTTAGACCCCAAAGCCTTCTAGGTTGGCCGTAAAAACTCACAATTCTTTGTCGAGTGTACACACAATTGAACCCTCAGCAGTGCCTTTGGGGTTAATTAAAAATATTTTGATTAATGATTAATTGACATCACTAGTTTCTTCCACCCAAAGAGGAGGGATCAGGTAGGCACAGCAGAGGTAGTGACAGATGATGTAGCAGGAGGTGTGTAAAATAAAAAGCTTCATCTATTGTTATTATTCCAACTGAATTTGACATTTGTATCCACTGTAAGATTCTGTACTTTTACTCAAGTACAGGAGCGATTGTCTGTGTTCCTCAACTGCTTTCGGGTCCTTGAATAACGTATAACGTGCGAGTAAAGGCAGCCGGTGAACTTTCTGGTGTCCTCCTAGGGTACGATGGTGCCCCCTAGTGAGTTGGTGCCCTATGCAGACTGTGTAGTATGCATGTAGGGAGCTTCTGTACTGCTTAGGCTATTATTCACAGCCAATCATACAACATTTTACTGAGCTCATATCAGACTGCTGAAAACATGGAAGAAAAGATACATGTCAGTAATAATCCCGAACTACATGATCCTTTGGGAATCGCATAAAGAGATATTATTTGAACACTTGGAGCTGGGAATATTTGAGTAACCAAGTAGATTTGCCAGGTTAAAAATGACAAAAAATGATCAAATGAAACCTCATATTCAAATGAACTGATTTCAATGGGTGACATCGTCAATGCTAATCATAAACAATACCCATAAATATTTTACTTAATTCTAATGAAATTATAAACAACAAATACAAATAAATTCTGCACTATATTTGCAGGCAAATCAAAGACAGACAAATCAACAATAAACAAGTGCCGTTTTTATTTCATCATTTGTTTATCTCATGTAACAACCGATTATGATTCATCTGACTTCTATTATTTAATTGTCTATCTGCTGATTGTATTGAACTACTAAATGAAGTGCAACACTTAACAAAGTGTGCCCTGTTTAAAATCTGTGGTCAACTGCATCTTAATTAAACAGTGTTGATAGGGCACATCTCCTTGAGGTAAGGTAAAACAGATCCAAAATGTCTTTGGATACCAAAATTTGTATTTAAGTCACATTGGTTTTAGTAAATACAAACCTGTGTGTGTATGTGACTTGGCGCAAAGAGTTTAGTTCATTGTAATATGGCAACGGCCGACCCTGAAACTACGACACGAGCACTGCCTACTCTGCACAAAACACATGAGCAATGAGGGAGCGAGAGCTTTATATCTCTTGACATTTCTCTTAATTTAATTATGTATGTTGTTTTGCACTATTTTCTTTGCATGCCATTTCGTTCTAAGCTGCCATTGCTTCTAAGCACTTAAAACTGCTTAGTGCATTGATCATGAGAAACAAAGTCTGCATGCTTTTCCGATAACTATGGGTCTTAGCGCTTAAGAGTGTTCTCTACATGCAAAGATACGAACATCCTGGGAGACATTATCAGGAAACGTGGAATTTGTACCCAAATTTATATTTCCTCGAAACATGATGAGATTTCACAATTTTCAAAATCAGCAGAGTGTATCATATATATCAAAGATTGAATGACCAGAAATGTCCTTCTATTCAATTCCGACTAACACAGGTTCTAATTACTGGACCAAAAACCTCTAAAAATAAGACGCTAAAATGTAATTTGATTCTCGATGGATGTACTATCACGTCATCTTCTACAGTGACGAAATTAGGTGTTATATTTAAGCAATATCACATGAGCAAGTGTGCGATGTGGATCTACACCAGCACTGCTGTGATTCGGCTGCGGGTAATTACAGCAGTGCTGATTTAGGGCCATATAGCATGATTGCAAGTGTTATATTGGTTATATACAACAGTTCAATGAACAAGTATATTTAAAAAACGCATTTGTGCATGGAACTACTTTCTTAGGTGACTGATCAGAACCTGCCGTTGCTGGTTCAAAACAAATGATGCGTCCAAGCCTTCGATAGTAATTCAACAATGTCACTATATAGTATCAGAAATAGTATCATGTCTGGTGCTGTTTCTAAGAAGGTATTGGATAAACAAGGATGGATGTGTGTGTGTGAGAGAGAGAGAGAGCGAGAGAGAGAGGTGGAGCATGTTCGATTACTTGTTGCCACTCCCAAGCAGAGATGCTGTCAGCTTTCTGAAGATCAGATTTCTCAGTGGAAAAATAGCATAGGCGAATTGGCGAGTTGAATTTGCATGCCACTCCCCTGACATACAGGTACAAAGGGAAGGAGGGCAGAGGATTTATTCAGGTTTTGCACTGAGGAGCCGAGACAAGGTCCCGTTCTGTTTGTGGCAGGAGGGACACAACGTCTCATTCCCTCTATCAGGGATTGGAGATGTTCCCGAGGTGTTCCCTCGGGAACATCAACTCGACGTTGTGTCGATGAAGTGACACATACGAAACGCCACAGGACTGGTCACGTAAACTGCCAAGGTTTAGGAAAGCTTGCGTCAAGATGTTGTGTGCTTCCCTTTTTCTCTCCATAGAAAAATTATTAAAAAAATGCCACTCTTTTCCTATTCTGTTCCTATTCTTTCAGGGGGAAAATACCCTTCAGAGGCCACACCCTGCCCTGGAGAGGAGGGGAGGGTAAAGAGTGACGAATACACCATGTGGGCCAAGTGGCTAGACATGGGGAGGCGCGGTGGTAAGTCCTGCCCATCGTAGGGGGGAAAACCTGTGGAGCACTTAGCTGGTACAGGGCACGTAGCACAAGTGGGGGCATTTAGGAACTGTGCCTTGTCTGCCTCTGTCATCTCGACCAGGTTCAGCCATAGGTGCGTGTTTGTGTGTGTTTATGTGTGTTTTGTATGTGTTTTTGTGTGTTTGTGTGCATTTGTTTGTGTGCGTTTTTGTATGTTCATCTGATTTATGTGTGTTTGCACAAATTTGTCTGTGTTTTTGTGCGTTTTTGTGTCTGTTTTTGTGTGTTTGTATTTGTTTGTTCGTGTTTGTGAGTGTTTGTCTGTGTTTGTGTGTTTGGTATGTGTTTTTGTGTGTTTGTGTGCGTTTGTGTGCATTTGTCTGTTTTTGTGTGTTTGTATTTGTTTGTTCATGTTTGTGTGTGTTTGGTATGTTATTTTGTGTTTGTTTTTTGCGTTCATCTGCATTTATGTGTGTTTGTGAGTGTTTATGTATGTTTGGTACGTGTTTTTGTGTGTTTGTGTGTGTTTGTATGTTTTTGTTGTGTTTGTTTTTTGCGCTCATCTGCATTTTGTGTGTTTATGTGTGTTTGTATGTGTTTGTGTGTGTTTTTGTGTGTTTGTCTGATTTGTGTGTATTTGCGTGCATTTGTGTGTGTTTGTGCATGTTTGTTTGTGTTTTTGTGTGTTTTTTCTGTGTTTGTGTTTGTTTTTTGTCTTCGTCTTTGTTTGTGCGTGTTTGTGTGTGTTTGTTTGTGTGCATATGTGTGCGTTTGTCTGCATCTGTATATGTTTGTATGTGTTTGTGTGAGTTTGTGTTTGTTTGTGTGTATTTGTTAGATTTTTTTTAGTTTTTTTTGTACGTTCATCTGCATTTATGTGTTTTTGTGTGTGTTTGTGTGTTTGTCTGTGTTTTTACGTGTTTGTGAGTGTTTTTGTGTGCTTGTACGTGTTTGAGTGTGTTTGTGCATATTTGTCTGTGTTTGTTTGTTTGTCTGTTTTTGTGTGTGTTTGTGTGCATTTGTGTGTGTTTGTATGTTTTTGTTTGTGTTTTTGTGTGCTTGTACGTGTTTGTGTGTGTTTGTGCATATTTGTCTGTGTTTGTTTGTTTGTCTGTTTTTGTGTGTGTTTGTGTGCATTTGTGTGTGTTTGTATGTTTTTGTGTGTGTTTGTGTGTTTTTGTGCGTTTTTGTGTTTTTGTGTTTTTTTTGTTTGTTTGTATGTGTTTGTGTGTGTTTTTTTTGTGTGTACTATTAAGATTGGGATTCAAAGGCATGTCGTGTACATTTACACCTGTATTCTCGGTACCTTGAGATGAAGAGAACGTGACATTGCGGTAATGCAATGGGGAAATTCTTTTTTTTCCGAGGACTAGTTGAAGCCTTAATACACTAACAGCAATCTTATGATTGGTAATGGTGTTTGAGCCCTTTAGGCGTGCAGTTGGCCTACATAAGTGGTGTGAAATCACCATTTTCTGTTTGTGTGTTTGTTTGTATGCGTTTGTGTGTATTTGACTGTTTTTGTGTGTGTTTGTTTGTGTTTTTGTGTTTGTGTGTGATTTTTGTGTTTGTATGTATTTGAGGATGTTTGTGTGTGTTTGTGTGTGTTTGTGAGTTTTTGTATATGTTTGTTTGCGAATGTGTGCATTTGTGTGCATTCGTAGACTTTTAGGATTTCATTTCAGGCCTCCTTTAAACTAGAGCCCGAAGCCATTTGTTTTGAGAATAATGGCTGGCTGATGAAGTTATTGGCTGGCTAGCCGGCTCAGCCAAAACCTAAATGGCTGCTGCAGCCACCAAACTTTTCATAGCTGCAAATGGCTGAAGCTGCCACTTCATGTCTACAGATGTCTATGTTCAGTGGTGGACAGTAACGAAGTAAATGTAATTCGTTACTGTACTTAAGTAGCTTTTTTGCGTATCTGTACTTAACTGAAGTATTTAAATTTGGGGAGACTTTTACTTTAACTCCACTACATTTCAAAGTCAAATATCTTACTTTTTACTCTACTACATTTTCAAAATCAGTCGTTCCTTTTTATTTATGAGTGGATAAAATCGTAACTGGTCAAACGAGCCACCAATCACAGTACAGCCGGCGCTTTGTTTTGAACTTGCCTTGGCGGCATCTACTAAGCGCGAACCAGGGTGCGTTTCCCAAAAGCATCGTTAGCCAACTATGGTCGCAAGTTCCGTCGTTATCATCATAGTTCAACGAGTCGGTGTTTCCCGAAACCATCGTTCCAACGAACATTCGCAAACAGCATTGCAGAGTTGTGTGGTTGGAACGACAGCTCTCGACCTGTGGTTAGAATCAGAGTTTCTTGTTATTATAACATGTGGGCTTAATAAATTATTATCTTGAGCCAAATAAGCAAGATGACATTCAGTACAATCAGTATCTTTTATTTAGAAGACATACAAATTTCCTTTATGTCTTTTAGTTTGTCAATAGATTTAAAGCACCGTTTTTGAAGAGTGCGCATGTGTGAGCGTGCTCTAGTGCGTAAGAACGAGCCTATGATTGAATCTGGAAATACTGAGAAAAATATGAGAGAGTCCTCAGATGACATGTCCGTAATTTATAGCAAAACATCTAGCATTAATTCGATCATTAATTCGAACAGATTCATTAAAAGTAGTTTTTACTCCACCACATGTGTGACATCATTAACCAACGTGGTTGAACAACCAATTTGTGACAATACGGTTTTGGGAAACAGTCGTGACTAGCAAGTTGATTTCTTCAACAGTGCATCGTACTACGGTAGTGGAGCAGCAAGTTACGTTGTTGTACGGAAACGCACCCCAGAGCCATTAAATATGAGAGTTGCTAACATAGGCGGTTGCGACAGTGATCTCGCCGCCGCGCATCACGTGATTCGTGTAGCTCTCAATAGTTCCAAACAAATTGCGTTGCCAATGATTTTAAGCGGGGCAGAGAGCAGCAGCTATTATTGCAGAAATTATCGGTAAATATTGACGCATAATGTACATTGCTTATTATGTTGACACTAAAATGACTTGCATATAATAGCATTGTTTTTCTGGAGAGTAGCAGAAACACTGCATTAATACGTTTTTGTGTTTAATTTTGGAGGAAATTGGCTGCTCCCATAACATAGAATATATATATATATATATATATATATATATATATATATCTATGTATGTGTGTCTTGTGCATGTGTGTGTGTGTGTGTGTGTGTGTATATATATATATATTTAATGGCATTGTGCAGGTTTATGTGAATGTATCATAACATTAGGATGTTAATAATTATGACCATAGACGCTCGAGAAAAATATATACAGTAAATACTGTAAATGTATTATACCTTATGGGAACAGTCCACTTCCCTCCAAAATTAAACACACAAAAAATGTATTCAATTCAAATATATATATATATATATATATATATATATATATATATTATTAGTAGTATATATATATATATATATATATACACACATCTGACTAATTAATGTCATTTTATTAATAGACTGGTGTGCCAAGAGTGACATTAGTCTTCATGTAGACTGAGTTAAGCAAGAGTCTTGTGACAAATTATAATAGGACATTATGGCCATAAAAAATCATAGTACTTGGATACTTAAGTACATTTGAAGGCAAATACTTTTGTACTTTTACTCAAGTACATGGTATGTGTACTTCGTCCACCACTGTCTATGTTATACTGATTTACTAGATCTCAATATTTCCAAGCAATGCATGGCTTACACTATATTTCTACAAAATGCAATACAATGTAATAAAGAAAACACCAGATTTTACTTTCACAACATTTGTACATATTTATTTTGTAGTCTGTTTGCTACTAAACATTTTCACATAGCCTACAATGTGTTGTGTTTAGGCTAAATGTATGTAGGCTAAGTTGTATACAATAACTTGGCATTATCATGGATGAAGCTTATCATATTACACCTTGATTAAGAATGCAAACTTTTGTTGAATTTTATGAGAAATCTACAGGCGTAAACAGGCGAAGTGTAGTAAAATAAAGACCTAAATGTGTATTTCGGACTTTTTTTCACCACAAGTCTGAAAGAAGACATGTAATTGAAGACAAATATCCAAAAATCTCAAAATTGACCAGTAAAAAAAAAACTATGTTTTTGCCTGCCGTGTCTCGCCTTAATAAACACACACTGTTATCAGTATTATTTTGGACAAAGTTTTGCACATTTCACTTCAATGTACACTGAAGCATGCGTCGTGAATTAGCAATGTGGAAACGGTGGTTTGTTACTGCAGTAATATCACGTTCAGTGCTATAAATCTCTCCGTTCCAGAACATTTGGTTCATAACATCAATCTTTGATTCAGGTGTTTGTGCAACCGTGCCCTGAAGATTTAACAAAAGTCTGGGTAGGCCTAAGTTAAGAAAAAAGTAAGTAGGAATTAGGAAAGTATGTGAGAAGTGAGATCAAAATTACCTTGCTTGCTTCTTTCCGCCATTTCACCTCAGTCGCGAGAAAAACATGCATACGCTTCTTCTGTACGGAAAAGCGAGCAATTTTAATTGGTCGATCAATTCACTGATGAGTCTGTGTATCGTAGCAACGAGCACAAGACTGCGCTGTTATGAATCCAGTGGGAAAATAGATCTCGTGTATTGTTTATATATTTCGGTGTGTGTATGTCTCTATGTGATAGAATTATTATTTGATGCAAATAATTCTAGCCGGCTCAGCCAAACTTTATCAGATGGCGGCTCAATTTGGCTTACGAAATTATTGGCTGGCGGCGGCTGAAATTCTAAATGGCGCAAATGGCGGCGCCTGGCGGCGGCTTCGGGGTCTACTTTAAACAATGCTAGTGAATGTCCTCCATTTTTTATTGGTCCAATATGCATATTTAATAACTAATGTTTACTTCCGTACATCTCTGTGACGTGCGCTCATGAGAGGGATAATGTAAGCTCGTTGGTAAGGTCACGCGTCACGTGGAGGAGAAGGCAGGAAGCGTGTCATTGTTTACAAGAGGAGGAGCGCTGTACTAAAGTTGAATTGTCTTTGCTGTAGATTTGTATTTGTATAAGTGTATTGTTCAAAATGGTCGTTTGGCGTCTGTATCCTGGATGCTTCAACCTTCAGAAACCCCAAAGAAAATGCACAGTGGGAAAAATATTCACTTTATATCAATTGCATATACAGGATCATGAGCGATTGAAGCTCTGGACCATCGAAAGAATCAAAGGGTCGATATCTGAATTCTTCGGCTGTGCCCGTGCTGTGTTTCCAGCGAACTCAGGTATGTGTGAAAACTTTGGCATTGTCACGTCTCCCTCGGTCTCTGCACCTCCCTCAGCGCACCGCTCCTCATCACCATATCTCTAATTCAACAAACCTGCACTCAATTCACTCGCTCATCACTGCCTGCATAAATAAGTTTGTGAAGCTTCTCTTCTGTGTGATATCACCTGTACCATTGATCTCACTGTGTAAATCCTGTGAATCTCAGTAAATGCTCTCGCACTTAATTTCACTAACTACAACTTGTGTGGCTTGAATTCCTGACAGTCTTATAGCCTATATACTTCTGCTAAAGAAAAAGTACAAGCAGAAAATGCAACGGCATTGCTCCGAAATAAATGATGGTTATTTACTGAAGTAATGTTTTATATTATTATTTGGAAATTATTATTTATTATTATTTTATATTGTTTTGAAAACCTCCTCCTCAACATGATGTGTGACCTTACCAACGAGCTGATGTCATCCCTCTCATGAGTGTGCGTCACAGAGATGTACGGAAGTAACATTTGTAATTAAAAAGTATTGAAGTAAGTTTTGTTTCTACAATTAATCAATCGTTTGGGTTCAGAAGAAATGTATTTTTTTTTTTTCTGGAGTGGTGTGGATTATTTTAAAGAGCACCTATTATGGTTTTTATACATGCCTAATTTTGTTTTAAGGTCTCATACTATAGATTTACATGCATCCAAGGTCACAAAACACTTTCATTTGCTCCTAATTTAAATTGCAGCATCACTTTTTTCCCAGTGTCAAAAACGACTCGTTCAATGATCCGTTCTAAAGGATTCATTCTAAACTCCTCCTTTCAGAGAGCATACCCTTCTCTGATTGGTCAGATGTCCCAGTCTGTTGTGATTGGTCTACAGCTTAGTGTAGTGTTTGAGGGCGGGTCAAAGCTGTTCACAAGCAGCCAATGAAGACCAGAGGTGGGTTTTGTGTTTCCAAATGACATAGGTTAGTTCAGGAAGTTAATCTGGAATTACTAACGACTTGTTTCAGGTGCTCAGAATCGGTTCTTTCTTTTGGGAGTCAATAACTTCATTTGTGGTGCACTTTGATTTTTGAAACTTTGCAGATTTTTTTATATTCACAAACAGCTTTATAACACACTACATGAATGGTAATATTTGAAAAACAATAACAGTTGCACTTTAATGCACCCTAAATATGCATTTTGGACCAATAAATAATGGAGAACATTCACTAGCATTGTTTAAAGGAGGAAGCCTGAAATGAAATCCTAAAAGTCTTAAATTCTGTTTTGATGAAGTAAGAAACTCAGATGCATCATGGATGGAGTAAATTATCAGTGCATTTTCATTTTTGGGTGAACTATCCCTTTAACAGAGCCAAAATGATAAAAAAAAAAGTTTTAATGAAGGTTATAAAACTGTAATAGATGTAACCATAAAACAGCCCAGATTTAGTTAGACATGTTGCACAGTATGTTGAGGTTACGTTTAATTAAATGCATTATCAGAAAATGTTGTTTAATTGAATTGTTCTCAAAATTAAGAGCTTATTTAGTGTTCCCCGTCTGTCGCTCACTTCGACGTTGTGTCGAAGAAGCGACACTAGGGGTCTCTCTTGAGAGCCTTTCGCATCTATGATCTATGAGAAAAGGCCAATGAGAAATTGGCAGACAGAATTTGCATGTCCCGCCCCGGACATAAGGGTATAAAGGGAGGGAAATGTGTCTGTTTCATTCAGAAATTTTATTCAGAGCCGACCGGTTGTGTGAGCAGCAAGCTGCAATTCACAAAAACTGTTCCTCTCCATTGACGACTCCACCCAGCAGTCCTCAGCGTTGAAGAAGCTGACGGAGGCAATCTCTCACATCATGCCCCGTCGCACTTTCTGCATGGGCCGTGCTCCGTCTGCCCGCCGAGGGTGTCCTCCTGCAGCTTCCAAAAAAATTTACAGCTCCGCCTCAACCTGGGCCCAGCTGTCAGCCCCAGCGTCGAACACCCCACAGGAAGCGCACACCCCACGTCTCACGAACCCCTTCGAGGACCCGGAAGGCTCCCAAGCGTTCCTGAGACGGACGACCCAGAGATCAAGACGTTTGCTCCGGAGCTGGTAAGCAGACCACTCCGTCCCCCGGTGGAGGGCTGGGAAGAGAACCTTCAGTTAAAAGTATTTTCTGCACAGTTTCAATAATAGAGCAATTTTCTCTTTCTCTGGGTCACCTGGCCCGCAAATGCCATTCTCATGGCACTCTGCCGCCACACCTCAACAGTCCCGGCACGTTGGATGCGGACCTCTCGTAGCCCCACGACTGTTCCCCGGCCAGCCGGTTCTGACGAGTCCAGAGGACACCTCCATGGGACCTACTCCCCAGTCACTAACCCGCCCCCTGAAGGGTGTGCGGAGCAAGATAAGTGCTTCGAGTCTTCTCTCAGAACCAGAGACTCAGGACGCACCTTTGCCTTCCGACGCTGCATTACCTGCTCCGCCCCGCCGGGTACGTCCAAAAAAAAAAAACGTTTTTTAAAATTATTTTATTGCTCTTAGCACGGATGCATGGCTTTCACTTCCCAATCCGTCATGCTGGCTGGCCAGGTCCATCCGACTCGGTTACGCAATTCAGTTTGCCAGGCCTCCGCCCCCCTTAGCGGGCGTCCGCTTTACTGCAGTGCACGAAGAAGACACCAAATCCCTGAGTGTAGAAATCGCGACTCTCTCACTCAAAGATGCGATAGATGCCTGTCCCTCCAGCCGAGATGAAGAAGGGTTCCTACAGCTCTTACTTCATCGTACCCAAGAAAGGTGGCAGCTTATGACCGATCTTGGACTTGTGAGTTATCAACCAGGCCTTGCACAAACTCCCGTTCAAAATGCTGACGCAAGACACATCCTAACTTGCGTCCGGCATCTATATTGGTTTGCAGCGGTAGATCTGAATGACGTGTACTTCCACGTCTCAATCTTGTCTCGACATTGACCCTTTCTATGGTTCGCATTCGACGGCCAGGCGTATCAGTACAAGGTACCCCCCTTCGGCATGTCCCTGTCCCCTCGCGTCTTTACGAAGGTCGCAGAGGCAGCCCCTGCCCCGCTTCGGGAAGCAGGCTTTCGTATAATCAACTACCTTGACGAGTTACTGTGCGTCCACAGGGACTAAGTGCTCAGGCATCTCAGCCATTTAGGGCTTCAGATCAACCGGGAAAAGAGCTAGCTCGCCCCGGTTCAGAGCATCTCTTTTCTCTGCATGGAGTTAGACTCGGTCTCAATGTCAGCATGCCTCACCAACGAGTGCATGCAGTCAGTGCTGAAAAGCCTCACCTTGTTCAGGTCAGGGCACATCGGTCCTCCTAAAACATTCCCAAAGGCTCCTGGGGTCACACCGCTGGGGTTGATGCATATGAGACCGCTTCAGCACTGGCTCCAGACTCGAGTCTCAAGACGAGCATGGCGCTGCGGGATGAACAGTGTGTTTATCATCCCCACCTGCTGCCAACCTTCCAAAACCCTGGACAGACCTCTGCTTTCTACGGACAGGAGTCCCTTTGCAGCAGGTGTCTCGATGCATCCTGGTCACCACAGATGCCTCCAAACTGGGTTGAGGCACCGTGTGTCCGCTTCCGCGGACCATGGGAAAGGGCCCCCGCTGCACTGGCACATCAATTGCCTAGAGTTGTTGGCTGTACTTCTTGCCCTGCGGAGGCTTCTCCCACTAATTCAGGGCAAGCACGTCTTGATCCGATCAGACAGCACCACCACAGTAGCGTACATATATCGCCAAGGCAGCGTACGCTCCCACCACATGTCACAACTCACCCGTCGTCTCCTCCTTTGGAGCCTCCCGAGAGACCTCCCACTGCCCGCTCTGGTACGCTCAAACGGAGGCTCCCCTCGGGGAAGACACGCTGGCACACAGTTGGCCTATGTTCTGCGAAAGTACGCATTTCCCCCAGTGAGCCTTCTTGCACAGGTGCTGTGCAAGGTCAGGAAGGACGAGTAACAAGTCACTCTAGGGGGCCACAATTGGCCCTCTCAGACTTGGTTCTCGGATCTCGTGCTCCTCGCGACAGCCCCTCCTTGGCGAATTCCCCTGAGGAAGGACCTTCCTTCTCAGGGATGGGGCACCCTCTGGCATTCGCACCCAGACCTCTGGAACCTTCAAGTCTGGCCCCTAGACAGGATGTGGAAGATCTAGTTGGCCTACCACCTGCTGTCGTAGACACAATCAACCAAGAGAGAGCTCCCTCTACCAGGCAACTTTACGCCCTGAAGTGGTGCTTGTTTGCAAATTGGTGTTCTTCCCATGCTTAAGACCCACAGAGGTGTGCAGTTGGGTCAGTGCGCTCATCCCTGCAGGAGAGGTTGGAGGCGAGGCTGTCCCCCTACATCTTGAAGGTGTATGTAGCTGCTATCATGGCCCACCACGACGCAGTAGACGGCAAGTCTTTGGGTAAGCACGACTTTAATTATCAGGTTCCTAAGAGGTGCCCGGAGGTTGAATCTCTCCCGGCCAAGCCTGTTCCCCTCCTGGGATCTCTCAGTGGTCCTCTCGGGCCTTCAGAGACCCCCTCCGAGCCACTAGAATCAGTCGAACTCAAGGCCCTCTCCCTGAAAACGGCCCTCCTGATCGCACTCGCCTCCATCAAGATGGTCGGGGACCTGCAAGCGTTCTCTGTCAGCGACACCTGCCTGGAGTTCAGTCCGGCAGACACGTGCCCAAGGTTCCTACAACTCCCTTCAGGGACCAGGTACTGAACCTGCAAGCGAAGCTGCCCCGGGAGGAGTCAGGCCCAGCCCCTTTGTTGCTGTGTCTGGTACGTGCTTTGCGTATCTATTTGGACCACACGTAGAGCTTTAGACATTCTGAGCAGCTCTTTGTCTGCTTTGTTGGACAGCGGAAAGGGAACGCTGTCTCCAGACAGAGGCTCTGGCCAGAGGCACCTCCCTAGCAGACATATGGAGAGCAGCGAGTTGGGCAACACCGAATACCTTTACGGGATTTTACAATCTCAGGGTTGAGTCGGTTTTGTCCTGTGTTTTCTCAGGTCCGAGCCAGTAGAACTCGGTAACACGCTGGCAATTGTGGACCGATTGCACCTATCTCCTTTTCCCTTATCCGAGGTAATACCGTGCCTTGGGGAAGGGTATGTGCAGTCTGACACAGCCTGTCGCTTTGGCTTTGTGTCCTCCTGGCCACGTCGCTGAACTGAGCCACTGTTGTCCTCAGAAAACCTCATTGTCCTCAGAAAAATCCTGAATGAAACAGACGCATTGCCCTCCCTTTATACCCGTATGTCCGGGGGCGGGACATGCAAATTCTGTCTGCCAATTTCTCATTGGCCTTTTCTCATAGATCAGAGATGCAAAAGGCTCTCAAGAGAGACCCCTAGTGTCATTTCTTTGACACAACGTCTTGTTTCCTCCATCAGGGAACAAAGGTTACATCCGTAACCTAGACGATCTGTGTGAATAGTTTTGAGAAACACACTCAGCACAAAAAAATCTTTAGAGCAGAAATGACATAAATGCAATGATTTTTAATGGTACATAAAACTTTATTGTGCATCTTGTTTTCACTTTTGCACATTTTGCATAGTTTCTGGCATCTCTACTGATGTCATCATCACACACACACACACACACACACACACACACACACACACACACACACACACACACACACACACACACTCACACAATGACATTTAACTGTTTGTGATATTCTGAGACAGTTCATGAAAAATAATTCAAGTTTTCACATGATCTGAGAACAATATTCTGTAGATATACATATAAGTTTCTGAGATGATAAATATTTTATACAAACTGAAAAATATACACAAAATCCATCAGACAGAAATGAACAAATAATCGTGTCACCATCACATGGAAATACTTGCACACTTTACACACCTGTTAGTCTACTGCACATTATGATGCTCAGTGTTTGTACTGGTTGTGTGTTATGATGAATTCTGATGTCTGTGAAAGAGAGCCTTCATTATATCACCAGCATCACTCCTCATGAACAAGTACAAGATACAGTCAACAAGTGGATTCAGATACTGGAGACAGAAAAGAAATTTTAAAACTCTATAATTGGTTGAACAGCATGATAACTCAATAACTTTGATGTCAATCAAAAACAACATAATTACTGAAGGGAGGATGATGAATGTGTAATTCAGCAGCACCAGGAACAGACTGCCCAAAATTAATTTGCGCTTGTGAGAAGTGAGTGATATTGCGTGAGAGAGACCTCTCCAAGTACCAACAAAACACAGAATGATGATTGGGAAGGGGATCAAAAACGCTATAAAACGAGCCAGGAAACTAAAAGTAATATAATCGGTTCCTATTGTTGAAAAGATGAGAGGCACAAACCAGATGATGACAGAAAACAAACAGGAGAATTTGAGTGAATTGTGAGTTTTGTACCAGATTGGATGAGAAACCAACAGATATCTTTCAAAAGCGATACATGCCATAAAATACACACTCACGATCAAAGAGTAAAAATATGTAATCCACAGTTCACGAGACCATTCCTGTGCTGCTGTTGATATTAACATACAAATAATCTGTACGAGATCTGAAAGAATCAAATGAATGACAAAAACTGAAGCAGCACGTTGAGACTTGATGAGAAAACACATCGCACACAGAGTCACGAGCATGAACGGAACCTGAACGATCGAAATCACCCAAATAAACCACGATTCTGCAAAGTCTTGTTTAGCAAGTGGATCTTGCCATTCATCAACATTCAGTGCTTGTGAGTCGTTGTAGCTGATGTTGTTGTATGTGTCATGATGTCATGAAATCTTCACAGTAAACACTGAAATATGAAATATAAAATATCAAACCTGTCATTAATTTGACATGATTTCACAACAGAAATAAACACGTTGATGTTTTCAGTCAATATCATGCAGTCGGTCAAATCACTGAACATGTTTCTTTTGATCTGTTTAATTGATGTCACTCGAGTTACTCATCAGGTTCACACTTTACATTTTCATTCAAGTTGAATCAACATGATTAAAAATCACATGCATTTAGATTTATTCACTGAAAGAATCAGAGTGTAAAACACAAAGATAGCTGACAATATGAACACACACATGAGAGGACATGATCTCACCTGAATCAGACTGTAGATCCACTCACAGGACTGAAGATGTTGCTCACCAGTAGATGATGCTGTTTAGGAGCTGATCGTGATATCTTACAGGACTTTAATCATCCAAACGAACAAAGAACACGTCAAATACAGAGTGATTCTGGCACATCAAGGACCTGAAAGAAAACACCCAAAGAAAAGATGTTGTAAAGATCCACAATGACAGCTGACTATATAGACAACACAATGTCCACATGAGATGACAAGATCTTACCTGGAATCAGGACTGAAGATGTTGCTCATCAGTAGATGATGGTGTTTATGAGCTGATCGTGCTTCTTTTATAGTCTGAATTCACTCAGGAAACATCACTTCAAATGGACAGTGGTTATGTCAGATAATGACTGACAGAAAAACCTCAAAGCTGCATTAAACATCATCGATCTGTAATGTAGATGTTTTAGTCGAATCATGAAAAACCACAAAGATGCAAAAAGATCAAGATGAAGACTAAACAACTAACTAAAGATCTTAAAGAGCTGCTTTGAAACAATATAAAAGTGTTTAACAAATAACACTGACTTGACGAGCTGATTGTCGGATCGATTTCATTGCGATTCACAGTAAACACAACAGTGAATTATGTTAGAATTGAACATGTACTGACTGTATACTCCTGCACATTTTTAAATATATCATTTTATTTGTTCGTTTTAATTGTTCATTATTTGTGTTTATGTTAATTACATCCATGGATGTATGACAATAGGTCTTGTTGGTGTGACGTAGGCAGGCAGAGGTTGTGGATCTATGTGCAGCTTTTATTAACAAAAACAGGGGAAAACTCAGGACAAAGGAAAAAAACAAGGAAACCTAGTACAGAGCATAACACATGCAAGAACTAACAAGGAAACAAGGAAACTAAAAGGGCTTATATACAAAAAGGAACACCTGGGGAAACAATCGGGGAAGGAGAACTAATCAGGGGAAAACCAATCATAAAATGAAACTAGAAAAGGACTACAAAAACCAAACAGGAAACAGGAACTAAACTAAACTTCAAAATAACAGCACAAAAACAAAAGACAACAGAGAACATGACAGTTGGAATGATTGAGTTTTGCTTTCTTTCTTTCTGTTACTCCTCTCCATCCCTATTAATGTTTTTGTCTATTCTGCTGTATAAAAGGATTTAACTTAAGTTTTAATGACTTTGAGAAGTTCTAATATTCCCTCAATTTGACACCACAGAGTGTTTCTCTTCAACATCTCTTGAGTATCAGAACTGCACTTTCCCTGATAAAGGAAGTTTGATCTCTGCAATTTGTAACCAATGCATTAGTTTTTTGGTTGTACATTTTCTTTCATTTCTAGTCAGCATTTGTTCATATGAACATTATCAATATAAAATCATTATTATTTGTATTTTTGTTGCTTTTGGTCTTTGGTAAACACAACCACTCAACTGTATAATGCTTCTAAAATGAACCTTTTTGTTCACAGGTTTCAATACAGCACTCTTTGTTTTTGCATGTTTGTGTGTTTGTGTGTGTAGTATTAAGTTTGTGATTCAAAGGCATATCGTTTCCAGTTACACCTGTGTTCTCAGCTCCTTGAGATGAAGGGAACGTGACATTGCGGTAACGCTAGGGGGATAATCCTTCTCCGAAGACTAGTTGAAGCCTTTATACACTAACGGCAATCTTATAATTGGCAATGGTGATTGGCCTACATAAGCGGGTGCGAAATCACCATTTCTTCAGAATTTTCTGACTGAAGGACAAGAGCGCATCGCTTGTCCCTTGAAACTCTGAAGTAGTAGTTCAACCAGTTTTCGCAATGTCTCGTTCCCTTCATCTAAGGAAACCATGGTTACATGTGTGTAACCTGAGATGTTCATTTACGGTTCACTCAAAACTATATGGTATCTATATGAACCATATAAATATACACAGTATAGATTTAACCTCTATAAGATAACAGCCTATATACAAGCAGCTGTAATAAAATGTTAGCAGGTAGCCCACCCGTAATAAAGGGGTTTGGGCTCACCTGTTTGATATTGGAACAATAAGCTCTCTATAAATAGACGCCACGTCCAGCTTGTAAAACTTTGCAAAGTGTTACTACCTTTCCTAGCAACCAGCCCAATTTTGTTGCTCAGGAGACCTGACTGGAGTCACTCAGCACACCCTGGATATAAACTAGCGACTCCAGGTGTGATAGTCAGCATCAATACTCGCTGAGACACCTATTACATGTATTCCGTTACTCCCCAACCCTGTCTATAGGACCCTCTAGGGACTGGTTTATACATTTCACCCAGGAAACTTTACAAATAAGATATCCTACTGTCATTCTCACTTTGTCTGTATCACTTAAACTTTAAGCTTATACTAAACTTAAATCATTCTGGTAAGAGTGTCCTTTCCTTTTCTTTTCCAACAGTTAAATTCTGAAGATCTTCCAAATAGTTTTGACACTGCCGTCGACACTGCCGTCCACCCTGGGGAGCGCTGCTGCCATCTGCCGGTTGACGGAGTAGCCCGACCGCCCAGATGCGGGGAACGGCCGTCGTCCGCGGAGCAAGTGGGGACTGGATAACCCGACCGCCTGGAGCGAGGGAGCCGCTGCCGGGGGCGGAGGAGTACCCTGCCGTCCCCAGAGACACGGAGGGGTCGAGGGTGACCGCCGTCCGCGAGGGGAGGAGGGAAGAAACTCTCCGACCGCCTGGAGCGGTAGAGCCGCTGGCAGTGGCGGAGGAGTGTCCCCATTTGCTGCCAGAAAAGCGGAGGCGCGTTCTGCCCGCTGGGGGTCGAAGGTTTCACTCCGGTTCGCCCGGGGTTGGAGCGGCTGTCGTCCGCCTGAGTGTGGAGGAGTGTTGGAGGACCACGCGACGGTACATCAGAGAACTGGTGAGTGAGCTTTTTCTCTCTCTCCTCTCTCTTTCGCACCATGTTGGCCTTTTCCCTCGCCTATTTTTTTGTTGTTGATTTCTTCCCCTCCTGTCTCCTCCCAGGGCGAGGAAGGCGTGTATGACCACGTGGGACGCAAGATACACCCCGCCCCTGGGATGGGGGGGGGTGTACGTCATGACGGTGGCACCCCGGCCTGAGATAACGCCAGGAGGAGGGGGGCGGGGCCGGGTCGGAATATCGATGGTCCCCAATCGGCCTGATGAGGCGCTTAAGGGATAAAGGCGGCCGGTGACGATGGTTCGAGAGGGAGAGAATTACGGGCATGTCCGTCATGTGTTTGTTTGTGCTTTTGGTTTAAGTTTAATTAAATTATCATTTATATTGACAAGCTGGTTCTCGCCTCCTCCTTGCCCATCATTAACTGGGTTACAAAGATAAATTTAAAAATTCAAATTTTTTAAATTAAATTATTGCACAAACATTGAGAAAATGCTTTGGAAAAAAATAAATAGCAATTTCTTTTTTACGTTTGCTTGTAAATGTGTGCTCTCTAGCGACATCTGTGGTTAAAACTTAAAATTGCAAGCAATTTGCATAATAATAACATTTTACGTCAGTCGTGTTTTTTAGCACTGCCCTTCTGGTGGATGAATCCCATGATTTGAGCTAACCTGGACATCGCCTGTGTGTGTGATCATAATGTAGACATATTCAGCGCCATAATGTTGATATTATGTTAAACAGTTAAACATTTAAAGCTGAAATATGGCAGGTTTTGATGAAGATAAAAAAACACTTTCTTTTACATATTTTGAATGAATACATTTGACACTTATAGTGCTTTTCTGACACCACAATCAAACTTTCACATAGAGAACAGAAGACTCAATCACTTTCGGTATATTTTTCATGAATTTCCATGTGTTTTATCTACTATTAATGTTTGTATTGTACTACACTTATCAATTTAAACAATCAATTTCACTTGTGATATGGCTGATACAAGTTCAATGGCAGACTTTATTATTGTTACATTATATTGTACAGCCTCAGTTAGTGCAAGTGAACTGTAATACTACAATAGTATGTCTATGCAATGCACACAATAACACAGTAAATTAAAAACATAACACAAGGATTCATTATTTTTGGGGATGAAATATACTTTATTAAACATTAAAATAATATGCTTAAACATGCAATATAACAGTTAAAAGAAGTACTAAATTTTAGAAAACATGTTACAGTAATTTCCCCAGACAACATAGATTGGTTAACACATAAGTAATGCTCGATTCATACAAGCATGACAAGAAATATTAGCTTCATCAACCCTAACAGACAACATACCTTAAAGCAGGTAAACAACTTCGCCAAATGGATAACAGATGAACATCTATCCAGAGTGCAGCGATACTGTCCTGAACTGTGTGACTAACTGGAACCAGAACACGTGACAGCCGGTTCTTCTTTCCTGTGTTTACGGACATAATGCATTGATGCAAGGATGTACATCATAAGCCAGCAATTTCACGTCAAATTGGACCCAACAGCTCAAAATACAGTTGTTTTTTTTAGGCTAACTGTAGTGAATCAGTAAGGTAAGGCGGAGATAATAATAACAAATTATTAAAAAATACAAAATAAATAGAACTAGAATAAATTTTAAAATTTGGATAGGAAATAAATTATATACATTTGTCAGTCTTACCTCAAGATTGCAGTGAAAATAGAATTTAAAATCAGCAATTTAATTTTAGTCTCTAATCTGACAGGGACAAAGCATTGTCACTGTGAAAATGAAAATGTAATTATTTTACTTTATTTTTATTTTGGCACATAAGTTGAATTTTTGAATTAAATTTTTTATCACTGAATTTATTTATTGTGTATCAATTAAAAAAATACTTACTCAGGACAAAAACGTCCATTTAAAAAAAAAAAACGCCATAATAATGTTATATATTAATATTATTGTCTACTTTCAATTAGTTAATTTTTTAAACCAACATCAGTCCTGATCATAACTGCTAAATATTTATTCATTTTCAGGATTTTAACCCTTTAAATGCTACTATGTTTACATAATACCACTGTTGTTTTTTACACACACACACACAAACGCGCGTGTGCTCATACATACACAAACACACACACACACACACACACACACAAATTTCTCAATACACACACATACAAAACACACTCTGACATCCATACCAACACACCCACTAAATCGTATCTGCATAATGTATTCAATTGGCCTGCAGTGCTCTATAATACAGCAAACAGGAAAAAGATTGTATTTGCTCCATAAGCTAAACATGATTACATGGCGCCATCTGGTGGAAAATATAGAGATGTAAATTTTGAAGCCAGGGCTCCAGAATGAAAGCATAATGTTATATAATCCATTCTTTATTTAGGGATTAAATATTTAAGCTTTAATGAAGACATGTTTGTCCTTAATGTTCCTGAGTGTAACACAGTGTACTATAGATGTATTATAGGAACTGAGGTTGAAATATCAACCCCCCCCCCCAAAAAAAAGAATACACACCTTTGGCAAAATGTATGCCGTTGGTATCAACACAGCCAAAATGATCGAAAATAACAAAAACAAAAATGAAAAAGACAAAAATGTCCCGATGGTCGCACAACGGTTCATATTGGCAGGTTTTATGCTCCATAATAAAGCTGCAATTTACTTAATCACCACTAGAGGGAAACAACGTGTCCAGTGTTTCGAATCCTTTCGAACCGATTGAATGCAAGTTTGCTGACGGACATTATGTCCAAATTCTTGACGATAGGAAAAACATAAAGGTCTGTTCCAAAATCCTCTAAACCTTGGCTGTATGTATTTATATAGAAACCAAAAATATTCCACAATGGATTAAACACTAACAGTGCAATTACATCTTAGAATGGACCCTGGGACACGTGCAAATATATGCAGTTTTAAGATGGTTGAGTTAAAGATGTTGTAAGCACTTTTAACAGTTGTAGAACTTAGCAAAACAACACCTAGCAAAACGCAACGGTGGCAAAATTGCGTTTTCAAACTCAGCATGTTTTGACAACCATCCAGCTGACCCGCGGCCAGTTGTTGTTTCACTTTACAAAGTCTAGCGCTCTGTCACGTTTCGTTACACACATATGACTGATATCTTTAAGGGAATAAGGACATTTTCTGCTTGTCACTTCATGAAAAAATCGCCCACAGCACCTTTATGCAAAAATCTCACCACACAGGGCACTATAGATCACTGTGGATATGGAGGGCGGCGCTTCTTAAACTCTTCAGACAAACACTGAACACACTGTGATCGGGCGGACATGTCACAGAACAACTTAAAAGGAGCATTTTTAAAGATTCGGATGCTTTAAGCATGAGTTCATGGTTGTGTTGATATGTTCTCATGCACCTTTAATCAATGGTTTGTGGTATTTTTCCTCAGATAATCAACAAACATAATGATGAGGAGAGAGTTTTCAGTCCCGGATTAAAGGAATCATCCTAACAGTGGCTTCAGGTTTAACATTAGATTTCTGTACATAATTAAAGAAAGTAAAAATCGAGTTAATGGCGTTTTTAGTCAAGAAGAAGAAGTTTAAGTTTCAGACACATTTCACACTGGAGGAGCTGACAGCTGTACCGTTTGTCAATGGAGTTCTCTTCTGCAAGATCAGACTGCTGGATGGAGGAGATTTCACTGCATCATCATCCAGGTAAATATCTATATTTACCTCTAGGACATTTTTATCTTTATAGTTTATTCATATAGTTTCACTTAAGATTATTTTCCCCCATCCAAACGAACTTTTTACTGTGGTGGTACCACTGGCGTCATTCATGGGTGGAACAGGTGGGACATGTCCCTACCACTTTTTGCTTGGCCAATTTTGTCCCTACCACATTTTGAAATGTCTTTCATCAGGTAAGTAGTGTCTAATGCGTTTGTGTGCGTTATAAGTGGCTATATGGCGCTGGAATGATATAATAAGTCCATGCTGGCTGTTATAAGTGACTTTGAGCGACATTGGGTGACGATGTTCTCTTGTTCAAACAGGTACGCAAACTACTCGCACAGAAAAGCACATGTGTATTCATGAAACACATCCACTGACATACAGGTGTAATCTTTAGTAAAATACTAATTTTACTTGGGCGGATTAGAACCGGGAACTCCTTGTACTAGAGGCGAAAACTTTACCACAAGACCAATCAGTCACCATAAGTAACCAATTGTTGATCTATGTAATCCCATGGTAAATGGTCTACACGTATATAGCGCCTTTTTTAACCGTAGAGGTTACCAAAGCACTTCACATTGTGTCCCATTCACCCATTCACACTCACATTCACACTCGCACACCAATGGCGCTGCCATCGAACCGCCAACCCTGCGATTAGTGGCCGACCCGCTCTAGCACCCGAGCCACAGCCGCCCCTGGTCAACAGTTGCAGATATGGTGATTAAGTTTTCATATAAATAATGTTAAATATTTATTGGAGCGCTTGAATTGGCCATCAATAATGACTGTATATCAAAACAGTTAAAGATTATTTAACTGTTTTCTATGAATATCCTAATGAATATTCATGGTTTTGTGATGTCACAACCAACGCCATGTGCCAATGTCCCCACCACTTTTTTAATCAAATTGACGTGCATGAAACAAACCATGGTACTTTTTAATGAGCATGTTGATGCACTGTGGTACATGGTACTCCAAGGTTTTCCAAAGAACATCACTACAATGGTACATGTTCAAAAAACATGATAGTACATTTTAGTGATGGACCGAATGGGCCATTTTGCCATTATCGTTATGGCCCGGTAACCATGTTTGCTTGGTTGATTTATTTTGTTTACTTTCCCTTATGTACCAATATATTTGCCAGTGGGTAGTCAACACCTTCTGTTTTCAAGTCTCTTTCTATTCCAGTTTATGCAAAGTTCAGTAAATATTGGATAGAAGTGTTTTTAACTTTACAATTTTTTGTTCATCTGATTTTATGTTGTTTAATTGCACTTATTTTGGCCATCCTGCTCTCTAGATATTGGTGTTGGCCATTGAAAAACCCAAATTGGTCGACCGATGGTTTCAACGGTAAATGGTCTGCACTTATTTAGCGCCTTTTTTAACCTCAGCGCTTTACACTGCGTCCCATTCACCCATTTACACACTGACTCACCCACCAATGAAGGCAGAGCTGCTATGCAAGGTGCTAGCCTGCCATTGGGAGCAACTTGGGGTTCAGTGTCTTGCCCAAGGACACTTCGGCATGTGGAGTCGTGGGCCGGTAATCGAACCGCCAACCCTGCGAATAGTGGCCGACCCGCTCTACCACCTGAGCCACAGCTGTCCCAAAAGTTTCTTTGCAGCACATTAAGTTCAGCAAAGAACCATCTTGATAGCAAGAACCATTTTTGGCTGTATAGGTTTCTTGAGTGGGTGATTTGTTTTATTTTTTTGGATTAAAAAAGCTGTTGATGTTTCATTATTGGTTCATCAGATCAGTGTACTGGTTTCAGGGTTCCCAGAAGTGCTAAAGAATCATAGAAATTGTATAATGTCTGGTTTTAAAACCCCATTTGTGTCATTTTTAAGAGTGTATATGGCTTCAAATATACATCTCTTGATTCAGTTTGTTTAATGCAATTAAGATTGGTATAGCAAAATATCTGATTCACAGTTAAAATGCGATCTGTTTCTCAGTCACATCAGGTTAATCTGAGACTTGAGGATGTAGATCATAACATGTGATCAAGGGGAAGTGAAGACAGACACAGACAGGATCAATTTCAGATGCAGTTTCTGTTGCTGTTTAGACATCTCTGCTCTACTGTAACCGTACTTTATTTTGTAGTCTGATAATACCTCTTTATCTGTCCCATTCTTCAGTACAGGGACCAGTGGATATCTTAAACTATGCTTGACAAACACAGTTGTCTTTCCTATAGAAACAAGGCATTTGTGCGAGACATATCAAAGGACTTGTCCATTCAAATTCAGCCAATAAGCTAAGCGTTTCCCTATAAATCGCTCAAAGTTTAAATCTGCCATATTGGGAAAAAAACAGAGACTTTAATCTTTTGACTCAAACAGGTTTCAATGTAAAAATGCATGAGGTTTCTTATAAGATGTAGTTTTGTTGGCGTTTCTCCCAAAGTCAAACTCTGCTGTGATCGGCGCCATGTTGTTTTGTCACATGACTCTGTCTGTCAAATGTTTAACCCTTTATTGACAGCACAGAGTCTGCTGAACTGAGATCAGTCGGTTTAAATAAATTTGAATTACACTGTGTGTATAGCAAAGACAACACACAACATCTATGCATGTGCACATGGCAGAGTTTAGGTGTCCTATAAATGCACAAGTAAAGAACGTCCGTGCCTCCGTGCGTGATAAAGTCTATATTTGAGTGAAAGAGATTTACAGGCAGGCAGGCAGAGAGCTCGGCTGTTCAGTGTCTCTCCACTGTGCTTGTCATGATCTCTAAATAACAGGAAAGATTGTCTGGGACTCGCTGTCACCACACAAGTTGTTTCACACAACATGTTTTTTTTGTTGTTTTTTTTCATCTGTCTGTCCAACACTCACTGTCCAGTTACTCTACGTTCTGTTTGTGTCACTGCATGAGCCTGTCATGTCCAGCGATGTGTGTCAACAGCCATGTTTTGACTTTTATATTAAATCAATGTGTGATTCCATCCATGTATTACACATGGCAAATATAAGAAATTCTTATTGTGCTCGCACACACACTTAAGCTGCTACTTCTAGAAACAAATAAGTTTAGCCTATATCTTGCAATTGCAACTTAATTTCTCACAATTGTGAGTTTTGCCTATACATCGCTGTGGCAGGGCGGAGGTCATGATTCCGCGCACCCGGCCCCTTATCAGGCTAATTAGCCCCCGAGATGGATAAAGGCCGACCGAAGACGGCAGTGCGATGGAGAGAGAGATTTACGGGCAGCTGTCCGACACCTGTGTGTGTGTGTGTGTGTTTGTCTTTTTAGTTGAGATTTATATAAAACTATTATTTATATTGTCAAGCCGGTTCTCGCCTCCTCCTTTCCCATTAACCCTTTTACACTGGTGCCGAAACCCGGGAAGGAGGAGAGATGCGCCGTAGTGGAGTTCTCGCCTCTACCATCCACCCGAAAGGAGCAGCCACGGCCATCCGCCAGGAGGCCGGCGACCGCCTGGAAGCGGAGGAACGGCCGCCGACCATGAGAGGAGGAGGGGCTCCCAACCAACCGCCTGGAGCGGTTACCGCTGCCAGGGGTGGGAGAAACCCCTACTGTCCACCAAAAACATGGCGGGGCGTTTCGTCAGCCTGGGGCTGGAGGACTGTCTCCCATCCGTCCAGGGAGGCACGGCTGTCGTCCATTAGAGGGTGGAGGAGTAGCCGAGGACCAAGCTACGGCATATCGGCGAACCGGCGAGTAAGTGTTTTTTTTTCTCTCTCTCCTCTCACTCTCCCACTGCTGCTCTGTGTTAGCCTTTCCCTCTCTTTTTAAAATGTTTTGTTAATTTGGCGCGATCGCCGTTACGGCGTGAAGGTGCCAAATATTTTTTTGTTGCCCTTCCCTTGTCCCCTCCCTCATCCAGGTAGACGGGGATGACTTGCCGGCAGACGGGGCGGAAGGCACGCCCCTCCCCAGGGAAAGGGGGCTGTACGTCATGCCGGGGGCTCCCAGGCTTGAGAGAATGAGGGAGGAAACACACACACAGGTGTCGGACAGCTGTCCATAACTCTCTCTCTCTCTCTCTCTCTCTCTCTGTCGGTCTTTATCCCTCTCTGAGGCTTGATTAGCCTGATTAGGGTCCGGGTGTGCGGAATCACGACCCGCCCCACCCTCTGCACTGCCATAGCGCATATTTTTATTTAAGATCTAAACATTTGTCAAAATACCTACCACACACACATAAAAACAGAACATTATACTTAGAAATGTAGTATTTTCTATGAATAACAGTTTCTCATAAGAATGTTGGGTGGACCGAATCATTGCCCAACCCGGCTGTTGCCCGGGCACATAATTAAGGGGGTTTGGCTTGCAGTTAAATTAAAAGCTTTGCAAGTTTTCACACACAGGCTCCTCATGCGCTTTCGCAAGGGCAGGAAGATTATGGATTTAGAAGATTTTGTACATTGCCCACAACACTGAAACTGTTGATATTTATAGCAAGATCTTTCCTCAATTATGTAACAACCTGCCACGAGTCTCGAAGTTTATTTTTACTGTAGTTCATAATCATCAGGTTCTTCACTGGACGAATTCTGCCACATGTTGCATGCTTGATTCATATTTCACAAGCTACTGTATGGAGAATCAGACATGCATTTATTCTCTTTATCGGATTGTTTAGGGGATTTCTGCTTTGAAGGGGTATTACACCTAAAAACCATTTATACGGTTATACGGCTTTGGAACAACATGAGGGGAGTAAATGATGACTTCATTTTAATTTGGGGGTTAACTAAATCTTTAAAGACAAAATGACCTGTTCTGGATTTATTTCGAAAGGAGAGGTGGTGGCGTAGTGGGCTAAATCACGAAACTGGTAATCAGAAGGTTGCTGGTTCAATCTCCACAGCCACCACCATTGTGTCCTTGATCAAGGCACTTAACTCCAGGTTGCTCTGGGGGGATTGTACCTGTAATAATTGTAAATCTGCAGTTTTAAGGCTGGTCTGCTATTTTGTTGTTCTTAAAAAAAATTACCCATAAGAAGAGTAAAACCACTGGGTGTATCGTAGCGGACCCACAGCATGCCTTGTGCCACATGTGCATTTTTCCTCTAATTTGTGAAAGCTGTGTGTTTTACCAGCATGCTGTCAGCGGTGTGTTTGTTCTATAGGTCCTGACCGGCTGTACTTCAGTTTAATCACAGACTGCAGACATGCGAGTCACTACTGCCACAGGTTTTCAGGCTTCAAGCATAATGTGCTCATGATTAAAAAGCTTTAAAGATGAAAGATATGAAAAGTATTTGATCTTCGGCCTTATGCCACAATGAGAAATGCATATGTTTTGCTTTAAATGAAGATTTAAAACAGGAATGCTAAGGGATGGTTGCCAAGACAATCATCACAATTACCATTGCTTATACTTGGGATTAGTGCTTTTACATTTCTTCATTCACAGAATCTTGTTTTTACTCTAAATGGCTCTGCTTGTCTTTTTAATGCAACTTGTAAAACATATTCTTATATATGGAGAGAAGTTCTTGGGATGTTTAGATGCATGTGTACAGAATTGAGGATCTGTGTTTGCAGATTTTCTGGAATGTTTTGCAGTTATCACTTCCTGATGAAGACGATATTAGAGTTCACGCCGCAATACATTTTGGATGACACTGATGTAACATACGCACCGAACGTACATATAAAGTGGCCCCAAAAAGTGTTTGGACACTAAACAATTTCTGTATATCATTGCATTTTTGGAGAGACCTGGTTTTGTTGTCACGCTTTATTTTTACTCCCAGTATGTCTATTTCTTTAAGTTAATTTCTGTATACCCATATACCTTAATGTAGTCACACAATATGGGGCAAGTTGTCACAATGAAACTTGCAATTAAACAAACAGGGTAGGTGTCATGTAAACATTGGGGAGGACATGCACCACCGTCACCGCACTACCAAAACAAAACCTCCGGCTCGCTTTAAATCTAAACGGCCTATAA
Organism: Xyrauchen texanus; assembly: GCF_025860055.1. NCBI lineage: Eukaryota > Metazoa > Chordata > Actinopteri > Cypriniformes > Catostomidae > Xyrauchen > Xyrauchen texanus. The sequence continues at coordinate 39,841,452 of NC_068302.1, forward strand.
TATACTTTTTTTCAGCAACATTTTTAAGAGCAAAGCAATTATAAAGCACAGAATTATTTAATGATTTAAAAATAATAAAACATTGTTTAGTCATACAAATATTTTGTAATTGGTAAATTATATACATTTATAAAGTAACAATTCTGAACAAGAATCCATTTGTTTACATTATTTAACACTTTAAGCTCTGAATGTATTTTTCATACCCAAAAATTAAGGCTTAAAACTTGACAAAAGTGTTTGGTATCATTGTAAAGAAAACTTTTCAAATGTTTTAATTATATACATTATGATACATTCTGAGTCTCTCAGCTTAAGAAACTGCTGAAACATCACAAAAAAACATTTATTCTTATTTGACATATATCTCTGGGTGTACATAACATTGATCCAAAAAATGGCTTTTGATTTGTTCCCAATCATGTCAACTGGATCTGAGAGTAAATCAAAAGTTATAGCATTACAAAAATAACTTATTGTGCCTCTCCAGACTAATAATACTTAAAAATTGTGCATTAGAACTAATTACACAAGCAAGCATAAACTTGACTAAAAAAATGATTTTAATAATGAGATTTCACAGAATGAGTTTCATGCTGTGCCATTTGAGTCATCACTGATTCTGTGCCATTTACATGGTGCCCTGATTAGGGATGCAGCGATGTGAAATTTCTGGGCCGATTTGATAAATGATAATTCTCTGTTAATAAAACTGATACCGATATTTAAAAGAAAGTTAAAATTTTTAATCCTTTAACCCGTAACTGCTAGCTAATTCATTAAAAGCTTATAATTTGAAAAATATATGTCATGTAAAAGTTTGGAATTTGAACTTGCTGCTCTTTATGGTTTGGCTGATGTAACATGAACCCGAAATGTGTCTATTTCAGATGAATGCTGATCTGAATGAGAAATAAATGACAATACACTTGCATAAATTGTATGGTGCCCATTTATATGAGTATTTATGGTAATCCTGATGACTCGCTAACAGAGAGAGAATAATGAACATCAAACATCTTTAATATTAAACCAACATGAGGCGATAAACAGCATGTGAAGAACATTTAAACAACAAAACACAATTCAAACTCGGCAACGGCCGTTCTTCCACTTCCAGGCAGCCGGGCTCCTCCGTCCCCCGGCAGATGGCCGCAGCTGCTCCATTGGGGTGGATGGCAGTGGCGAGAACTTCACTACGGCGTATCCCTCCTCCTTCCCGGGTTTCGGCACCAGTGTAAAGGGGGTTAAGGGAAACGAGGAGGCGAGAACCAGCTTGGCAATATAAATAGTAGTTTAATAAAGAACTAAAACCAAAAGACACAAACACAAATAGGACGGACATCTACCCATAAACACTCTCTCTCTCTCTCTCTGTCGCACCTCTATCCCTCTCGGAGGCTTGATTTGCCTGATTAGGGTCCGGGTGTGTAGAATCACGACCCGGCCCCGCCGTCCACCCTGTGACAGACACCTATGTGAACTTGAGAATTGACTTCATGTATCCACTAAAAATCACCAAGACACCAGTTAGTTCTGAGAAAAGCACCAGCAGCATTTGAGATAAACAGATGGCACTTGCTTTGAGATTTTGTTATCTAATACAGTGACATTTACACATTTTTTAAGTGTCCAGTGGGCCTGGGATGTTCCGTGTCCCTTCCCATTTTTCCGTATTATGGATCCTGTCCTCTTTAATGTTTCCGCACAGAGAGGACTTTGTCAGGACTGAACAACAAATTGCTCGACATGACTCTCTGGTCGGTCCGTCTCATCTGATTATTTCTGCTGTTTAACAGCAACATCGGAGAGCTGCACAAAATCAAAACACAACAGGGATGCAGAATGATTCGGACAGGGTTCTGTCTCCCTCCGAGCAGGAAATCCCTTGATGCAATTACATTTGAACTTTGAACCTCACAAACATAAGATCTGCTTGCTTCTTGCACGTATGGGTGATGATCAAAGAGCATAAACGGAGTAAACGAACAAGACATGCACTTATCATAATTAGTCTTTCAAAGCGGATATTTGTGTTTGTTCTTATTATCACTGACATGTCGTCTTTTACGGCGTAAGTAGCTGGGTGGGTCAAAGGGTCAGTTATTGCCCTTTTACGGTTGGCCTCAGAGGCCCTTTTGGAGATCTGAACTGTACGTGTCTTTGTGGCGCTTGTGTTATTATAACATCCCTTGCTTAGTCATAAAGCAGGGCCCAGGTAAACAGTCGACATGAGACTTTTATTAACAACACTTTTCAGTGACATACACACAAAGTAATGCTTTTCAGCAGAACATGCAATCACACATGGTACGGCTTTGTGCATCTCTCTCTATCCCCTAAGGGCATTCTGGATTGCCCATTTTTCCCTCTCCAGCTCTCACTGCAACACAAAACAGCTGTTAGAGATAATTTACCACAGGTGTCAATCCTTACCGCTCCTCCTCTCCTTGCCTCACTCCCCACAGAAGCCACTCGGCCACACCCACATCACCACAGTTATGTAATCAGATGGGTGGTGATCTCTTTGGATTTATCATCCACATTTCGGAAGTCTCCCTGCTTAATGTCCGATAGACATATTTTCACATCACTGAGAACAAGGGCTTATTTGAAACAATGATATAAAGCCTCAGGGTTTCTCTATGTCAAAGACCGCCACAAATCGTCATAAAGTGGTTACCCATTTTGAGGTAATGCATCTGCATGATTGAGCAGTCTGATCGATGTTGTGTAGTGTTGGTATGACCTCAGCAGTTTAAAAAGTCACACATGATTGATATTGATTGACTCATTATTGATAGAGTTCAGACTCTGGCGAGATCTTCACTACGGCGTATCCCTCCTCCTTCCGCGGTTTTGGCACCAGTGTAAAGGGGGTTAAGGGAAACGAGGAGGCGACAACCAGCTTGGCAATATAAATAGTAGTTTAATAAAGACCTAAAACCAAAAGACACAAACACACATTGGATGAACAGCTGCCCGTAAACACTCTCTCTCTCTGTCACACCTTTATCCCTCTCGGAGGCTTGATTTGCCTGTTTAGGGACCGGGTGTGTAGAATCACGACCAATAGTTGGCTGAAGTCACTGATTTCTACACAATTTCCAGGAGTCAGAGTGCACAAGTGTTTGTCAGTCTGTTGGGAAAATAAGCAACACAGAGCTGCAGTAGGAGAGAGAGAGAGAGAGAGAAAAAAAAAAACACTTACTCGCCGGTTCTCTGATACGCCGTGGCTTGGTCCCCCTGGCCACTCCTCCACCCTCTAATGGACGACAGCCGCGCCTGGGTGCATCGGAGGCAGTCCTCCAGCCCCAGGTGGACGGAATGCCCCGCTGAGTTTTTGGTGGACGGTAGGGGTCTCCCCCGCCCCTGGCAGTGGTCACCGCTCCAGGCGGTTGGTTGGGAGCCCCTCCTCCCTTCACGGTCATTGGCCGTTCTTCCGCTTCACATGTATGTTTCTGCACAGTGAACATGTATTTCCCTCTGGTCACAACGCTTGTAAATGCACATTCATTTTTCTCAAGTCAGGCTCCTACGTCCTCCGGCGGATGGCCTCAGCTGCTCCGGCGGGTGGATGGTAGAGGCGAGAACTCCACTATGGCACATCCCTCCTCTTTCCCGGATTTCGGCACAAGTGTAAAGGGATTAATGGAAAGGAGGAGGGGAGAACCGGTTTGACAATAAAAAGACAAATACACAAAGGCCTTTATCCCTCTCTGAGGCTTGATTAGCTTGATTAGGGTCCGGGAGTGCGGAATCACGACCCGGCTCCGCCCTTCCGAGTGGACCAGATTTTATGCTGATTGTTAAAAGTCTGGTTACATCTTTGGACTTTATAATGTGTGACATGGTACATTTTAAGCCAATTTCTTGACCGAATTAAGCTTTGTCAGTAAATAAGGAAACTTTCTTGGCTCCAGTTGCACATTGATAAGAATGAATGTGCAGTTACAAGCGTTGTGACCAGAGGGAAATACATGTTCACTGTGCAGAAACATACATGTGATATGCAGGTAATCCATCTCTTCATCTATAGTGTGAACACTCGTGTCTGTTTGTGCTGGTGTAACCGGTCCTGCTCGACCAACTCCAAACGGGATTTGAACTGGTGTCTCAGGCATGGGAGGTGGGCGCGCTAACGAGTATGCTAAAGGCTACAGCCTCTTGTGTCAGTCACTAGTGCAACAGGGGAGTGAGGTTTACTCACTACACAGCTACCTACCAGCTGGCTCCTGTTATACTGGAGTGCACTAAACATGGGTTGACACGGTCCGTGTTTGATGTGAACCAGTAGTCCCTTATTAAACCCGCTTCCTATCGAAAATCAGATTTGGTCCCTGTATTGTTGTGGGGCCTGGGGCTGGTGACTCCGGTGACACTGAGCTGAATGTTCCGGCCACTCCGCTCTGATGTCGGCACACAGTTGGTCCCCTTCATCCGCTCATTGAGGTGACCGGGTTCAATTTGGACTCCGGGTTCGAATGTCCAATTGTCTATTGGACATTCTGGTTGTCACTTCATGTTTTGATCAGCTCGTAAGAGTGTGCCTTTGAGAAAGCAAAAATTTTATTAGAGACAACAATAATTGCTGATTAGATTTAGAGCCAAACTTAAAAATATTTTCCCTGTTGCTTTTAACTTTTAATTTTGAGTTCCATTTCAGAAATGGATTGCCGGCAAATTACTGCTGGATTCGGAATTGTTAATTTCAGATAAGTAAACTTTTATTTGAATTCATTTTAATCAAGCTAATGTTAATAGACACTTTTGGCACTTTTCCACTGCACGTTACGGTTCGACTCGCCTCAACTCTACTCGCTTTACTTTTCTGAGCTTGCATTTCCACTGCAGTTTAGTGCCACCTCAACGTGGGTGGGATTATTGGCTGTTCGTCATAGTTACGCTGCCTCTACTGCCGTGACATCATCTTAAACACGACACAAACATTACTGACCATAAACAATAACACAACTTCTAGCTGTTAGCTACTAGCTCATTGTGCTGCATAAAGCAGTTGTTGCATGGTGATTTTACTCAAGTGTAAGTTAAATTGGCCTGGTTGTTTTATAAGCAAGCTTTTTAGTAGCTGGTCAATTAAATAAGAGTAGAGCAGAGTATAGAGTTAATGTAACAAAACGTACCATCCTCCATCGTGGATCAACGCCAGTCCACGGCGCTCTCCCTCCCATTGCTCGCCGGTCTAGATAGCGTCCATTTGGTCGAACCACTTCCACTTTTCCTTGATGGTTCTGTAGTCATTTTTAAGTTTCCCTACACTGTTGGTAGGTCCGGTGGTAGACGTGTGCGGCCAACAGCTGATACGCTTCCTGATAGACTTTATCGTTTCGTTCATCGCTAATGAGTGGACCATCTGCACCTCGTTTATTGACTATGGCGTGGTTTTGCGCACAGCCGTTTCTTTTTTCACAATTCGAAAGTCGCGTGATCAAATGATACTGCTATCGCTGTTGCTAACTTTAAAACTAGCGGGTTGATGTCGCATGTTGTAAATCCAGTGACACCGTTAGTGACGATTCTCTTTGACTAATCAGTGATCTGCACAATTTTGACGTCACATTTTGTATCAGCTCGGCTCGACCGATCAGGTACCAGGTGCTATCCACAGTGTAAAACCCCCAAAAAAGCGAGTAGAGTCGAGCCGTACCGTGCAGTGGAAAAGCCCTATTTCAGAGTATGACTGTAACCGTTTCTTATCCAAGAACATTTACTCACTATTTAATAATTTACTTACCCTGTATGTTATTCTGTAGAACACAAATGGAGATGTTATGCAAAATGTTCATGCAGCTCTTTTCCAAACAGTGAAAGCATTTAGTGACCAGAGACTGACAAGCTCCAAAAAAGCACTATAGAAGTAGTCCATATTACTGGTACTTAAGTCTTATACATAGTTTGGAAAAGAGCAGCATGAACATCTGTTTTTGTATTCCACTATGGAAAGAAAGTCATATAGGTTTAGAACAGCACGAACATGACTAAATGATGACAGAATTTGTATTTTTGTGTGAACTATCCCTTTAAGCTTAGCTTAGCTGACAACACCCTCTGTACTTTTCACCTTCTCTTATCCTGCGATGTCATCCAGCACAAACGGGAAGTCAGCGGATCTGTGTCTGGCAGGAGCTAGATTTGGAAGGTCTGCTTTGTGTCATCAGGCCATCTGATTGGAGCGCAGCGCTCTAGGGATGTTTGACAGGGTTTGACATGTCCCCACTGGGGTGTATGGACTCTGACACGGGCCTGAGCTACAGGATGGGAGATAAGAATCCTGTTTCAACACGGCACATTTCTGCCAGAGTGAATCATCTGCAAAACACTCATATGCAGGCCAGGAAGAGAGTCGCCGAACTACAGGCCTTATGAAATCTGACCACACGCACACATACACGCGCACGCACACACATTATATCTCAATATGTTTCAGCCTATTGATAATATGTAGTTTATATCTCAATAAAGGGTAGCTCAGTGGTAAAGATGCTGGCAGTTTCGAGGTCAAATCCAGGGCATGCTGAGTGACTCCAGCCAGGTCTCCTAAGCAACCAAATTGGCCCGGTTGCTAGGGAGGGTAGAGAGTCACACGGGGTAACCTCCTCGTGATCGTCATAAAGTGGTTTGCTCTCGGTGGGGCACGTGGTGAGTTGTGCATAGATTGCCGCGGTGGATGGCATGAACCTCCACACGCGCTATGTCGCCGTGGTAACACGCTCAACAAGTCACCCGGACTTAGGACTTAGAGTGCATTGGGATTTGGGCATTCCAAATTGGGGAGAAAAGGTGTATGGGGGAAAAAAAAAAAAAATATATATATATATATATATATAAGCTATTTAACAAAAATATGAGCTGCTTTTTAAAGCATCTTGAATGCCTTACCCTATTGACTATCATTGTGAGTGTATTTCTCCATTTTGAAGGTGAAGTACTAAAATTATTGTTATTGGAACCGTTAAAGAACTGTTATAAGGAATCGGAGAAGGAACGAGAATTTTGAAATATCTTAAGATTCCCATTCTTAAAATAGGATAAGTAGTGGTTTTCCAAACTTACACAAACTGTCAGTTATTTAGTTATTTAGTTTCTGTCTTGGTGGATATCAACTGAAAGATTTGTGGCGGTTTAATGTTAAACCGCATGTTATCCTGTGGTCTGGATGAGGTGGATTTTGGTCATTCTGTGGTTTAAAGTGAATGCTAGTTAGTCGTGGAAAAGCAGAGTTTGCTATTGAATTTGAGGAGGTCATTGTGAGCATTGTGTTCTCGTGAGAGGCGGTGTGGTTTGGGCCAGGGGGATGGATGTGCCCTCTTTTTCAGAGTTTCCTTTCTTTAATGAAGCCTCTTTCTTTTGTTTTTTCTTTTTTTTTTTTTGAGTGTGCTGCATTCTACATCTCAAGACAAATGATGCACAATAAGGGGTTTGTTGGGTATAATAGATACATGTTGCATAAATTAGTATTCAGTGCAATTGCTGCAAAATCATCCAGGTTAGTCATAGTTAGATCGGCCTTTTGATATTTGTGTTGGGTGTTAAGACAAATAAGTCTAATGAAAGCTGTGAAGCTTGTTTGGAAAAATATTGGAAAAACTTTTGTCTTTTAAAATAAAGTCTGTGTGTCAGTAACCAACATGCAGGAAGACATTTTAATGCAACAAGAACACCATGAAACCAGGAAATGACATCACATAGAGCATCATTACATTTCTTTAAAAAAAAACTATATAATAATGAAGTTAAAGAATTTGTAATTTGACCCCAAGAAATTGAAAATGGTTCATCATTACGAAGAAATAAAAATATTTTTAAAAACAAATTATGACTTGGAAATATACATTTAAATTAGATACATTTATATATAAATTACATTATTTACATTTAAATAAATTATATAATTCATTTATAAAATAATCATTTATTTGTATAATTTATTAATATAGTCATTTGTATTAATATAAATTAAATAATTTATTTGCGATATAATTAATAGAATTTATTTATATAATTTAGAAATACGTTTTTTGCAGGTTTAACCCTTTAAGCTCGGACAGCCCAGCAAGAGAAAAACAAAAATCTAAATATTAACAATTACAGTCTTGAGCAACACAAAATCGGTGTTGTTTGAAAATTTCCAATGCATGTAAGCACGATGACCAAATCTGAACAAGTGCTTTAAAATTAGCAGACAAATCAAAAGTGTTCCGTTTTGATCATTTATAAAAACAAAAAATTGCATTTTACATATTATTGCAATCAGTAAAAATATCAAACTCGTCAAATATCCTTGTGTCATGTTGTTGGAAAGCTCTCAATGAGTAAAATACAACCAGCAGATTTGTTTTACTCACAGACAAAAATATAGAACGTAATAGCTAAGTATATGTCTTTGACAATTATGTTGGTGTTGCTTATATGCCACATTTTTTGCTTATAATTTCAGCTTGGGCCCGTAGACCAGTAGGCTTGCATTATATTAGAGTATCTGGTCACACTTTATATTAGGTGGCTTTAACTACAATGTACTAACATGACATACAAGACTATGTATTTACTGTGTAACTTCATTTTATTCTGCAAAATTCCCACATTTGCTGCAACTGAGGTTGAGATAAGGGTAGAATTAGGAGTAAGGGTAGGGTTAGGTTTAGGATTAGGGGTTAGGTTTTGGGTTAACGGTTAGGGGTAAAGTTAACAGTCTAACTACAAAAGTACTTTAAATGTAATTACTATTCTACAACATGTATGTACAGAAGACGTGCATAGTAAGTACATAGTAGTTAAGGCCACTTAATATAAAGTAGGTCCTAGTATCTAAATATGTTATATAGATTTATTATATCTGCATTCCTTCCTTTTCATTTTGTTGAATGTTGGTAATATTATTTCCGTTTTCACTTGTTGTCACTGGGAGTGTATTAAGGGCGACACGCTCTCTCGTTTGAAGCCAGATGACTATTTATTTATTGAATTAAATCGCAGCCCTTTACGGTTCAGTAATCGCACAAGGTCATATCATGATTTCGATTTTATTTCAATTAATTGTGCAGCCCTACACTTGACTATGTTTTTGTCTTTTTGTCGAGTTATACGCCTTTCATTTTGGGGATGTCACTGAAACAGGACATCTTTAAAAACACCTTCAGAGCTTAAAGAGTTAAGAGAAATATTTTAGTACTTTTTTACTTCATAGTTACACCACTGGACATTCTTACTATCTCATATATATATATATATAAGAAGTTGAAATTGGTATTAACGCTTTTTTTTTTTCGTATGAAACCAACATGAATACAAAGATTACAATTCTGCTTGACACATGCTCGATTTTTAAATGATCTCTCCTTTTCATTGTTCACCCTTAAAGATTTAATAATAAATGTGGCCCTTTTATTATTCTTCAGTAATCCACCTGCCTGTAATTTGGCATTTTGACATTTCTCTCCCAGCAAAAGTTTGCACCCTGCAAGGCTGCACGGCAAGCGTCTAATGCATATTTATTCCACATGCAGCTTTCTCACAAATCTTTTGTATGCTCTAAATTGTCCCGAGTCTCCCAACAATTGACCCATTGAGGAACGCTTGATTGGGATTGCCTTTGGTCGGCGTGGGAGAGAGACGAGCCGAGAGCATGAAAGGAGAAAATGCTCTGTGTTACAGCAAGAACACACAAAGCCTGTTTGTTGTGTTTGTGGAAAGCTTTATTTATATATATATATATATAGAAACTGCAATATGCAGTTTTATGTTAAATGGAATTTATATTCGGAGGAAAATGCTTGACCGTGCAAAAGTCGCCGGCATTATACTAGTGTTTTGTTGGTTGTTGCCAGTGTTTTGCTTTGCAGTTGCTAAGGTGTTCCGAGTGGCTTTTAGCACATTGTATGGGTGTACATTGGTGCTTTCTTGGGCATTTCAAGGGGGTTTCTTGGTGTTTGCATACTGGCCACCCTCAAGGAATTCAAATTCTGTGAGTTCCTCCAATGAAGTTTGGTGTAACTTTCACTCTTTACCTCTCCTGCCCTCCCTCCTCTGTTTCCGTGAGTGTTGCCATGGATGGGAGGTGATTGTGGTTACTATAGCGACACAACAATGTACCATGGCCCCTGGAATGTTCTAAAAGAATGTGGGGGGAAAAAGACAACAGTGGTTCTGATAACAAGTGCTGGAAGACCCACACAAGAGTCTCTCTCTCTGCTGGTTTACAATCTGATGACCTCACATGGGTTTATTGACCGACTGAATGGTGCTTCAGAAATGAAAAGCAGATATTGTTGTAGCAACTGATGATACTTAGAATGAATGTGTCTGTGTGTGTATGTATGTGTTTGTAATTATGTCCCTAGAAGTAAGTGAAACTTGAAAATGATGCATGACTAAAATGTTTTGTTGATTTTGAAGATTTTCTGAAGTGTTTGGGAGCCCAAAACTTTTGGCATAAAATCATGTTTTATATCTGATCGATTGAATTGCCCATGGTTTCTCAGATGTGTTTTGGGTTACATTTTCTTTTAGGGTTTGGGTTAGAATTAGGGCAAGTCCATAGTCATAATTAGCTTTGTTTAATAAAAAACAGGGGGTTAGAGTTTGGGACTATGGTATCAACAATCATCCATGCGATTATCTAACCAACCAATCGTGCAGCAGCAGAGAAGTGCATAAAATCATGCAGATACGGGTCAGGAGCTTCAGTTAATGTTCATATCAACCATCAGAATGGGGAAAAAATTGATCTGGCGCTGTTTTGGCGACATGAGGGGGACCTACACAATATTAGGCAGGTGGTTTTAATGTTGTGGCTGTATGCAGTCTGTATCTAAGAGCATGAAATCGAGTTAGGCTATTGCCACTCCTTAGTATGGTATGAACAGCATGTGTGTGAAGTGTATAAGCGTATGTGAGTGTGAAGAAGGATTAGGAACAGATGTCATGGCTGGCGATAAGCCACATTGTAGATTGCTTTGTAGATGGAGACGTCTGCGCAACTCTGTGATGCACTGAGCTGCACATGCCAAAGCTCTCATGATGTGTTGTTTTAATATCCTTCATCAGGTTCATTTTATCTAGCTGCTCTGTTTATGTCTTTATACAATATGATTAACACTAGATATTACATTAGAAAGTGGTGCTTACCCATGCAAAAGTGGCCTACATGATGATAGATTTTGTGGGTGATTGTCAAGGCTTTGATATTTGTTGCAATGGTGTTCTGGTTGGTTACTAGGTGGTTGATTACTGGCCCAAGTGCAATTTAATTACTGTGATGAGACCGATATTCGAATATTTAGGACAAAATCTGCCGATACCGATAGTTTGGTGGTTCTGCTTTTTTATGCTAGCTGTACCTTGTTTCAAATAACTCATAATTAATTGCACAACTTCGATAGAATTGTAAATAATAACTTTATTTTCCATGAAATAATCAGCCCTGATCATCGGCTGTTTTTTTTAGTTTTTTTTCCTCTTCATTTTCTCGCGTTTTCTCCCCAATTTGGAATGCCCAATTCCCAATGCGCTCCAAGTCCTCGTGGTGGCGTAGTGACTCGCCTCGATCCAGGTGGCGGAGGACTAATCTCAGTTGCCTCCGCGTCTGAGACCGTCAATCCACGCATCTTATCGCGTGACTTGTTGAGTGTGTTACCGCGGAGACATGGCGTGTGTGGAGGCTTCACGCTATTCTCCGCGGCATCCACGCACAACTCGCCACACGCCCCGCCACATTATAGTGACCACGAGGAGGTTACCCCATGTGACTCTACCCTCCCTAGCAACTGGGCCAATTTCGTTGCTTAGGAGACCTGGCTGGAGTCACTCGACTGAGGGACGCCTTGTATTTGAACTCGCGACTCCAGGGGTGGTAGTCAGCGTCTTTACTCGCTGAGCTACCCAGACCCCTATCGTCACCGGTTTTTAAGCAATCGGCTGATGTCCGATAGTTGCCTTTATCGGCAGACACTGATGATTGACTGATATTTTAATGTTATTTATGCACAAACCAATCTGGCAAGTATTGATAAACGGCTCTTATCATTAATGTTATATATTTGCCATTCAAAATGAATGTTGTTAACATGTTACTGTAATTTAGAACGTCTGGTTTGGTTTTCGTTGAAGAACTAAGAGCTGTTGTGTGGATCTGCTCAGTTGTATTTTTAGATGTATATTTGCATAGCAGGTGGCCAGAGCCTCGTGAATATTCAACAGTGTTTGTTCATCATGGTACTCTTTACGTTACTCTAGACAGTCATGAGTTTGTGTGTGTGTACTTATTGGAAACCATATTTGACATAGAGCTTGTATATTTGTTAAGTAAATAGCCATCGGTTTGCGGTCTTCAGCTGTAGGAACAGAAAGTTGGTGTTGTGTCAATCATTTACCAATAACAGAACATTCTGTTTGACGTAACAATGTGCAAAATGTCTGAACCGCATGAATATCCTTCAAAATATATGACTAAATGCCTCAAAATGGCTCTTAACTCGATTTAATTCTCTTTAGTTGAGTTCAGGAATCGTGTGGTTTTATTGATCTCAGCTTGTTGCCTTTTGAAGATCTGGAACGAACCCTCAATCCATATCCAGTCATAACAAACATCCCCACAGCTTGAAACATCAGCAGAGAGAAGATATCACAACCAACATCAACATATCCTTATCGTTCTGTCTGCATCAGTGCGATTGAACCGACCCAAGCGTGTGTCTGAAATAACAGTCTTCAATCGTTCTTCTGTCGCCCCACAGAGAAGAAGTCCATCAGAACTCTGTCCGCTGGAGAAAGAGGTTCTCCTTTGTGTGCAAAATGAGCGTCAACCCTAACACTGGAGTCCTGGATCCCTGTGTGTGTCGAGTCTCTGTGCGGAAGGTAAGATTCATTCTCGAATGGATTGGTCTCATTGATTTGGGGTTATTTGAGGTTAAACTCCAGGAGGACGTTTGGGATAAGGCGTTGCCAAGCTCAAGTTAAATTTGAAAACAAAATTAAAGACGACGTTTTCGTAACGTTTCGTCACATGCTGTCAGCTTGATATATTGATTAATGGAGGTGTTTAGTGTATGCTGAGCGGGGAGTTTGGGTGAGGTTCTGTTTAGGTGTGTGGAGATAAACATTTATGGCGTTCAGAGCGTCGGACTGTCCACTCGCTCAACATGAGACTCTTCCTGTTTTCATTACAGGAACTCAAAGGAGGAAAAGCATATTCAAAGGTGAGTGAAAGCTTCCATATCGTCCATTTGAATAACAATTGTTATTTAACATTCTCCATTTAAAGGCACAGAAGATGTATCATTTTCCGAAGTGTTTGGGACCTCAAAATTCTTGGCATAAAATCATGTTTTATATCTGATCGAATGAATTGCCCATGGTCTCTCAGATGGGTTTTGGTTTAATGTTTTCTTTTAAGGTTTGGGTTAGAATTAGGGCAAGTCCATAGTCATCATAATTAGCTTTGTTTAATAAAAAAGTAGTTGATGACTATGATACCAACAATCATCCATGTGATTATCTAATCAGCCAATCGTGCAGCAGCAGTGCAGTGCATAAAATCATGCATGTTCACATCAACCATCAGAATGGGGAAAAATGTGATCTCAGTGATTTGGACCGTGGCATGATTGTTGGTGCCAGACGGGCTGGTTTGAGTATTCCTGGGATTTTCACACACAACAGTCTCTAGAATTTACTCCTAAATATGCCAAAAACAAAATACATCCAGTGAGTGGCAGTTCTGTGGATAGAAATGTCTTGTTGATGAGAGAGTTCAACAGAGAATGGCCAGACTGGTTTGAACTCACAAAGTCTACAGTAACTCAGATAACCACTCTGTACAATTGTGATGAGAAGAATATCATCTCAGAGTGCTGTTCTGAGATGAGGGTTGGCGCTGTTTTGGTGGCACGAGGGGGCCAAAAGATTCGGCTCATAAAAGTCATTAGTTCGGGAATCGGACTACACTGGTCTCACTGTGTTTTGCGCTGTCGAAAGAAATGACTCATAAGAATCATTAATTAGGGAATCAGACTACACTGGTTGCGCTTGTGTTTGGTGCTGTAGATTCAAAACAACCAACTCATAAGATTCGCGCTGTAGAATTAAAGGAACCAACTCAGGAGAATCATTAGTTCAGGAATCGGACTATTCTGGTTGTGCTGTATGTTTCGCACTTTGGATTCGAAAGATTCGGCTCATAAGAGTCATTCGTTTGGGAATCGGACTACACTGGTCTCACTGTGTTTTGTGCTGTTGATTCGAAAGAACTGACTCGTAAGAATCATTAATTAGGCAATCAGTCTACACTTGTCGCACTGTACATTTGCTGCTGTAGATTCAAAACAACCAACTCATAAGATTCTCGCTGTAGATTTAAAGGAACCGACTCAGGAGAATCATTAGTTCGGGAATCGGACTACACTGGTCTCACTGTGTTTCACACGGTTGATTCGAAATAACCGACTCATAAGAATCATTAATTAGGGAATCGGACTACACTGGTTGCGCTGCATATATTGTGCTTTAGATTCAAAAGATTTGGGTCATAAGAGTCATTAGTTCGGGAATCGGACTACACTGGTCTCACCGTGTTTTGCACTGTCGAGTCGAAAGAAATGACTCATAAGAATCATTAATTAGGGAATCAGACTACACTTGTCGCGCTGTATGTTTCGCGCTTTGGATTCGAAAGATTCGGCTCATAAGAGTCATTCGTTTGGGAATCGGACTACACTGGTCTCACTGTGTTTCCCTGTAGATTCGAAAGAACCAACTCATAAGAATCATTGGTTCAGGAATCAGACTACAGTGGTCGCATTGTATGTTTCGCCATGTAGATTCAAAAGAACAGACTCATAAGAATCATTCATTCGGGAATTGGAATACACTGGTCGCACTATTTGTGTCGCACTGCTGATAGTAGCAGTGTTGCAGTGCTGTTGAAAGGTAGTGTAGAAAACACAGTATTTTAGCACAGAAGAGTTGGTTACTTTACAGCATTATTGTGTAAAGGAGGCGTAACACATCAAACCTTAATGTCATTAACACATTTGTGTGGTTTTATCATTTACAAGATTTAAACGGCATTATAAAGTCGCAGTTATTTGACCGCAGTCCTCAGGCATGTGACACTTATCTTACATAACCAATGCATGTTACTTCTCAAATAAAAGTACATATAAACCCTCAGCCTGACCCCATGTTACTCATAAACTTGCCCTAGATAGCACACAAAGGTAAGGAATGTCTCATTCTTCAGTAGTTAATTGACTTTTCCTTGCATTTCCCCCTCCTACATGGCTAAGTTTGAGTTTCCCTGATCTGAAAATACTCTCGCTCCACAGGAGAGCGGCTCTTTAAATAAATGCATGTTGTTGCGTGAGGTGTTCAGGAAAGTCCAGCGGAGAAGTTCCGATGTTTTATATCTGATCGATTGAATTGCCCATGGTCTCTCAGATGGGTTTTGGTTTAATGTTTTCTTTTAAGGTTTGGGTTAGAATTAGGGCAAGTCCATAGTCATCATAATTAGCTTTGTTTAATAAAAAAGTAGTTGATGACTATGATACCAACAATCATCCATGTGATTATCTAATCAGCCAATCGTGCAGCAGCAGTGCAGTGCATAAAATCATGCATGTTCACATCAACCATCAGAATGGGGAAAAATGTGATCTCAGTGATTTGGACCGTGGCATGATTGTTGGTGCCAGACGGGCTGGTTTGAGTATTCCTGGGATTTTCACACACAACAATCTCTAGAATTTACTCCTAAATATGCCAAAAACAAAATACATCCAGTGAGTGGCAGTTCTGTGGATAGAAATGTCTTGTTGATGAGAGAGTTCAACAGAGAATGGCCAGACTGGTTTGAACTCACAAAGTCTACAGTAACTCAGATAACCACTCTGTACAATTGTGATGAGAAGAATATCATCTCAGAATGCTGTTCTGAGATGAGGGTTGGCGCAGTTTTGGTGGCACGAGGGGGCCAAAAGTTTCGGCTCATAAAAGTCATTAGTTCGGGAATCGGACTACACTGGTCTCACTGTGTTTTGCGCTGTCGAAAGAAATGACTCATAAGAATCATTAATTAGGGAATCAGACTACACTGGTTGCGCTTGTGTTTGGTGCTGTAGATTCAAAACAACCAACTCATCAGATTCGCGCTGTAGAATTAAAGGAACCAACTCAGGAGAATCATTAGTTCAGGATTCGGACTACTCTGGTTGTGCTGTATGTTTCGCACTTCGGATTCGAAAGATTCGGCTCATAAGAGTCATTCGTTTGGGAATCGGACTACACTGGTCTCACTGTGTTTTGTGCTGTTGATTCGAAAGAACTGACTCGTAAGAATCATTAATTAGGCAATCAGACTACACTTGTCGCACTGTACATTTGCTGCTGTAGATTCAAAACAACCAACTCATAAGATTCTGCGCTGTAGATTTAAAGGAACCGACTCAGGAGAATCATTAGTTCGGGAATCGGACTACACTGGTCTCACCGTGTTTTGCGCTGTCGAGTCGAAAGAAATGACTCATAAGAATCATTAATTAGGGAATCGGACTACACTTGTCGCGCTGTATGTTTCGCGCTTTGGATTCGAAAGATTCGGCTCATAAGAGTCATTCGTTTGGGAATCGGACTACACTGGTCTCACTGTGTTTCACTGTAGATTCGAAAGAACCAACTCATAAGAATCATTGGTTCAGGAATCAGACTACAGTGGTCGCATTGTATGTTTCGCCCTGTAGATTCAAAAGAACAGACTCATAAGAGTCATTCATTCGGGAATTGGAATACACTGGTCGCACTATTTGTGTCGCACTGCTGATAGTAGCAGTGTTGCAGTGCTGTTGAAAGGTAGTGCAGAAAACACAGTATTTTAGCACAGAAGAGTTGGTTACTTTACAGCATTATTGTGTAAAGGAGGCGTAACACATCAAACCTTAATGTCATTAACACATTTGTGTGGTTTTATCATTTACAAGATTTAAACGGCATTATAAAGTCGCAGTTATTTGACCGCAGTCCTCAGGCATGTGACACTTATCTTACATAACCAATGCATGTTACTTCTCAAATAAAAGTACATATAAACCCTCAGCCTGACCCCATGTTACTCATAAACGTGCCCTAGATAGCACACAAAGGTAAGGAATGTCTCATTCTTCAGTAGTTAATTGACTTTTCCTTGCATTTCCCCCTCCTACATGGCTAAGTTTGAGTTTCCCTGATCTAAAAATACTCTCGCTCCACAGGAGAGTGGCTCTTTAAATAAATGCATGTTGTTGCGTGAGGTGTTCAGGAAAGTCCAGCGGAGAAGTTCCGAGATGTTACAAGAAGTCAACAGGATGTACTAAAATCACTCTACTAAACATTTACCTAATGTTCAGACAGCCGACGTGAATGAAGCTTAGTTTGAAGTACCAGCTTGGTGAATGTACTGGAAGCTGTTTTGGATTAGTTAAACATCTGTTAAGTAACTAATAAAGCATTAACAGGCATTTAGTGCCTACATTATGGCATCTACAGATACATTTCTTGTAGTGCAGCAGGTTGATTCTGTCTTTTATAAGGCCACTTAAAGGATTAGTTCACCCAAAAATGACTCCATATGACTTTCTTCTTTTTCTGAACACAAAGGGAGAAATTGTGAAATAATGTTGTGCTCAGTGATGTCATACAATGGGAGTTTATGGTGACCACCTCTTCAAGCTTCAAAAGAACACAAAAGTATAATTCAGAAGTCTACAACAAACTGAAATCGAATGTATTATATATTTAAAATCTTCACTGACCATTGATCTCCTGTGCGTGTTCATGATAGGGCATGAGAGCAACAGTTCACGCAGCCCCTTCACGGCATTGGGGCGTTCAAGCGAAAACTCGTTTTGTTTATCTAAAAACAGGTCCTCCGCAGTGATAGTGACAACAGAACACAACTGCACACAAAACAGAGAACAGAACTTACTAAACATGTCTGAAGAGTTTGTAGTCCAAGAATTAATGCATTTCTATGCCCAGCCTTATTATTTGTAGGTTTTTGGACTGGTGCCAGTTCACAGTGGACGGAGTTGCCCGCACGATGCTGAAAACTCTGATAACCATAGAAAATATGCCTTTATTGCGTGTCATTGCCATCATGTTAGGACACAGTTTGACTGTGGCTGCCTGTAGCTTCCCTACATTTCTGATTGATTTCCGAATACTCCATTTAAAAAATAAAATAAGGCTGAGCATAGAAATGCATCAATTCTTCGACTACAAACTCTTCAGACATGTTTAGTAAGTTCTGTTCTCTGTTGTGTGTGCAGCTGTGTTGTGTTCTTGCTGTAAAGGACCTTTTTAGATAAACAAAATGATTTTCGATTGAACGCCCCAATGTCACGTGGGAGCTGCGTGAACTGTTGCACTCGTGCCCTATCGTGACCGCTCACAGGAGATCAACGGTCAGTGAACATTTTCACTAAATACACATTCAATTTTGGTTTTGGATGAAATGAAAGTGAATGGTGACTGAGACTAACATTCTAATGTCATCTTTTGTGTTACACAGTGGAAAAATGTCATGCATGTTTGGAACAACATGAGGATGAGTAAATGATGACAGAATTGACGCTTTTCATTCAACTGTCTCTTTAAATCTGGATTTAGCCTCTTAAGTAACCTAAGTAAATAATACTAAGATAACTTTTGGTTTTAGGCTGCAATATGAATAGTTTGTGATCTGAGCAGAAAAAAGTACAAATAGAATGAGGGAGTTTGCGAGTTTAACAGCAGAAACAACTTTGAAGCACTCCATATGCTAGATGCGGCGGCCAAATTATAATCGGCACGTATTTCACACGTCTGGCATGGAATGATCAAAATTCTGCACTTGAGACTGAACCGTCTGCTGTTAAATGTGTGTGTGATGATTTCAAGCTGGGCTTTGCTGATCTGAACATGGCAGAGTTTGCTGGCTCGGGCTCCACCGTGCGCTGCTGTCTGCTGGAGGGATACGACACCAAAAACACCCGACAGGACAACTCCATCCTTAAGGTCAGAGGTCAAACAGAAGCTGACATCACTGCAGCATTATTTTAAGAGTAAAATTGTTCTGTGAAAATCAAATCCATTTCTGTCTCATCTTTCTGAAGGTGACCATTGGGATGACGCTCTTATCTGGAGATCCGTGTTTTAAAACGTGAGTGTTTGTTGTGTTGTGTTGCAGTATAGGGGTGATGACGCCCCCTTTTGGCTTATATTTGTCAGTGCAATGTTTGAACCTCTATTGCACTTTGCAAGCAGACAATGCATGTGAGATGGCAATAAAATGGTTAATAATGAAAAGGTGACTTTGAATTCAATAAAAAAAAAAAAATGTTTTTTTAAAGTTCTGCACAGAGTATTTGCTCTGGAGACCTGCCCGTAGAAAAGAAATTTTCAATTATTTTTGACCCAATAAAAAATATCATTAAAATTTGTTAGTGAGTAAACTTCATTTTAAAACATTTAGAGTCATTTAGTGCTGGGAAAGTCCAAAAAGTCTGAATGGGCTTATACAAAATACTTTCCCATAAATCAAGGTTTGAATTAAATTTAGAATCCAGAAACTTCCCAACTTTTTTAGTATTTAGGTTACCTACGAGATGGCGTAAAGTCTTATTACACTAGTACCGGTATTTTGTGTAATAAAATTGTTAAACCGCATTGTTCATTGCTGTTTTTTTTTTTTTTTAAACATATTTAATATTCTGACATGCTCAAAATGTACCAAAGGTTTAGTCGATCATTTTCACTTCAAATATTTAAATAAATAAAAACCTTCAATTTATTTATTTCCATTGTCGTACAATGTAGCCTCCAATCAACATACCTAAAAAAAAATTTATATTAAATGATAATTTTTTCTGGGCTTCCAACATGGCGGCATTTCAGCTCGCAACAAAAAATAATTTGGGAAAACAAGACAACTCTCTGGCATGCTAAGTGATGGCAAAGATGGTAGCGCTGATGCTAATACAAATCAAGACGTTAGCATCATAAGTGCAATCACTGGCCTGTTCGGAAACTCATGGGGCTCACATCGGCCATACGAGAGGTTAAACGAGACATCATTGAGTTCTCAGGCAGACTTACCACAGCCGAATAACGTACTGGCGATACGTAGGACCATTTCTCCACATTACAGAAATCAGTAACTACCCTCCAGCAGCAGCTAAAGACCCTCGGCACCAAACTGGAAGATCAAGAGAATCGCAGTCACCATAATAGTCTTTGCCTCGTCAACCTCCCGGAGGGTGCGGACATGTCTGATACGTCAACCTTCCTGGAGCGATGGATTCCCGAAGTTCTGGTTGGCGAGATCGCGACCCTCCTAGGATACTTATTATGCACTTTCAGAATTGCAGAGAGGAAGAAAGGGTGCTGAAGATTGCTCGAGCTAAAGGAAATGTGATGTATTGCGAGAGAGGGGGTCTGGGTAGCTCAGCGAGTACTGATGCCAACTACCACCCCTGGAGTCGCGAGTTCGAATCCCAGGACGTGCTGAGTGACTCCAGCCAGGTCTCTTAAGCAACCAAATTGGCCCGGTTGCTAGGGAGGGTAGAGTCACATGGGGTAACCTTCTCGTGGTCGCTATAATGTGGTTCTCTCTCTCGGTGGGGCATGTGGTGAGTTAGCAGAGAATAGCGTGGGCCTCCACGCGTGCTACGACTCCGCGGTAACCCGCTCAACAAGCCACGTGATAAGATGCACGGATTAACGGTCTCAGACGTGGAGGCAACTCCGATTCGTCCTCCGCCACGCCGATTGAGGAGAGTCGCTACGCTACCACTAGGACTTGGAGCGCATTGGGAATTGGGCATTCCAATTTGGGGAGAAATTTTAAAAACAAAATAATAATTCTGGAAAGTAGTAGTAGGATTTATCTCCGAATTCACCTTCAAACCTATTCTGCTTACTCTGCAGATGTGTCTTGAGAGTAAATTTGATACATTTCGATCATTATTTACACACAAAAACATTTAAAGTATCTTCATTTGTTTCAGCCATCGATTGAAACTCATGTACTCTGCACCCTTTCTGAGCGAGAAGTGAGTGGATATTGACTTAATGCATGCATATGTTGTTGATTATAAAGGACTTTGTATTTCATGTGCACTGCAATAGGACTGTACCTGTACCAAGAGTTCCGAAAAGGTCCAAGAATGGCCCCTTTACAGACTCATTCTCAACATTTTATTTCGACTTTTGTTCTGGAAATATTGCAAGTTAAATCTCGTATTATAAAGACTTCAATCTCGATGTTTTAATTTTTTTTATTTATTCTTGGCCCTAATCCTCTTCCGTAAATGTTGTTTTTGATTAATTACGTCCATTTTATGCAAGAAGAGATTACATTTTTTTCTTCTGTTGTTAGTCCTCCAAGCGCTGTGAAATATATCCCCGTGGCTGGTCGAGACTCTTCCCTGCAGCCGGACTGTAAAGGAGAGGGAACACCTGAAGTCATTTTACCTCGACTGTCTAAACCAAGACCTTCAATATTCAGTTCTGGCAAGTGCTCACTTCTTATTAAAGGCAACTGTCTTTTATTAGTGTTTGGAAACCACGCTATCTGATTTATTATTCCCATTGTCGCTTTCCCTTAAAAATACTACTGTGGTGGGACTATGTTAAAATAATGGTATAAGATGGGAATACTGTGACACTTTGATATACAGTATATAATGTATTATGATACAGAATGGTATTTCCATTGTTTTCCAAGGTGGTAAAACCATGGTACATGTTCAAAAAATCATGTTATTGTCGTTGGACCATGTCCAAAAACAGTACTGTGACTGGTGGAGGATTGGTCGGGTCGTGATCCCGCACACCCGGCCCCTAATCAGGCTAATCAAGCCTCAGAGAGGGATAAAGGCCGACTGGAGACCGCAGTGGGACAGAGAGAGAGATTTACGGACAGCTGTCCGACACCTGTGTATGTGTTTGTCTTTTTGTTTCAGTTTTACATTAAAATATTTGTTATATTGTCAAGCCGGTTCCCCGATACACCGCAGCTTGGTCCTCGGCTACTCCTCTACCCTCTAAGGGACGACAGCCGTGCCTCCCCAGATGGATCAAAGGCAGACCTCTGGCCCCTGGCGGAGGGAACGCCCCGCCACGTTTTTGGTGGATGGTAGGGGTCTCTCCCGCTCCAGGCGTTTGGTTGGGAACCCCTCCTCCCCTCGAGGTCAGCGGCCAGGCTCCTCCGGCGGATGGCCGTGGATGCTCCGTTGGGGTGGATGGAAGTGGCGATAACTCTACTATGGCGCATCCCTCCTCCTTCCCGGGTTTCGGCACCAGTGTAAAGGGATTAATGGGGAAAGGAGGCGGCGAGAACCGGCTTGACAATATAAATAATATTTTAATTATAAACTGAACCAAAAAGACAAACACATACACAGGTGTCGGACAACTCTCTCTTTGTCCCACTGCAGTCGCCAGTCGGCTTTTATCCCTCTATGAGGCTTGATTAGCCTGATTAGGGACGGGTGTGCGGAATCACGATCCGGCCCCGCCCTACACCGTCACAAGTACTATGGTGCCTATTGGTATATATATATATATATATCACTAGTTATATCACTAATTCTCTTCTGTGCAAGTAAGTATATATTTAAATGAATTAATTCTTTTTTGATACATATTTTTACATATATTTTGTCTGTTTTTCTTTAGGTCTTTCTGAGGATGCAGATCAAAGTCAAAGTCCAGATGAATCATTTCACACGGGTCATTCACGCAACTCCAGTTATGCCAGTCAACAGAGCAAGCTCTCAGGTGTGTGTGTGTGTGTGTGTGTGTGTGTTACATTGTCTGTCTCTTCACAAGAACGGAAACGGCAGTAAATTCTACATTCTCGAGCGTGCCGTCCCGGTTACAGATTCAGGAAGTGCTCCTACAGCTTCCTGTCTTTTTTTCCACCCTTTAGGTCCCTGATCTCCTGTCACGCTACTATTGTATGTGAATGTTTGTTTAACAGACTTCTACTGACACTTCAGGAACACTCCGAGCACAAACAGACTGATAGAAAATGTTGATGTCAGTGTGTCTTCTACAATCTATATCTAGATTATTATATATTGATATAATTCATCCTTATGATGATATTGTTGATATTTATGTATTGGCTCTGAAGTGGCTTAAAAGTTGTAATTATAAAGGCTATAAATGCAGTACATTTGAAACATGGCACAGAACAAAGTC